>NC_037674.1:47628566-47908751 GCF_003255815.1 Theropithecus gelada
GGAAGGAAGGAAGGAAGGAAGGAAGGAAGGAAGGAAGGAAGGAAGGAGGGAAGGAAGGAAGGAAGGAGGGAAGGAAGGAGGGAAAGAAGAAAAAAAAGAAAAGAAAAAAAGATGTTAAGTGCTTCTTCTAAATTTTTTTGAGACAGGGTCTTACTCTGTCACCCAGGCTGGAGTGTAGTGGTACGATCTTGGCTAAATGCAACCTATGCCTCCTGGGATCAAGTGATTCTCTCACCTCAGCCTCCTGAGTAGCTGGGACTACAGGCACGTATCACTACGCCCTGCTAATTTTTTTTTGTTGTTTTTTGGTAGAGACAAGGTTTCACCATGTTGGCCAGGCTGGTCTCAAACTCCTGACCTCAAGTGATCCACCCGCCTAGGCTTCCCAAAGTGCTGGGATTACAAGCGTGACCAACCGCATCTGGCCAGATGTGAAGTGCTTTTTAAACGAAAAAATATACGCAGAGAAAGTTGTGCAGTATGCGGAGACCTTATACCAGACTGGCAGAGGAGGGTGAGGAATAAAGCCAGAAAGACAATGTTTTAGTGTGTTACCACAAATTTACGAACTGACAGATGGGTTTTGGCAGTAGGAATCTTTACACTGCAAAAATACTTAAAACAGAGTAGATGAAAACATGGTTTCAGAGTATCTTGCCCAAGTTGCATCATGATCCCTGAAAGCATGATCCCTGAAACCACACAGGAAATGAGCTTCCAGGTATTTATAGACGTTTGGATTCCTGTAAAGGTAGTAGTGACCAAGGTTGGAGCTTTGTCTCCACAGAATAATACAGGTCAAATCCCTCTGCAGCATGATGGACACAGGTGTCCTGAGACTATCACTTATGGCAATTACCATTAAAACCCTACCTAATAGTTGGACCCTAAAATTCAAGGCTCAGATAAATAAAAGAATTTGGTGAGGCTGGCTGACCCTTTACATTGAAGTTATTCAGATCAGCTTTTTTTTTTTTTTCTTTTTCTCGAGACGGAGTCTTGCTCTGTTGCCCAGGCTGGAGTGCAGTGGCAGGATCTCAGCTCACCTCAAGCTCCGCCTCCAGGGTTCACGCCATTCTCCTGCCTCGGCCTCCCTAGTAGCTGGGACCACTGGCACCCACCACCACACTCAGCTAATTTTTTGTACTTTTTAGTACAGACAGGGTTTCACCGTGTTAGCCAGGATTGTCTCAACCTCCTGACCTCATGATCCGCCCACCTCGGCCTCCCAAAATGCTGGGATTACAGGCGTGAGCCACCGCGCCCAGCCTCAGATCAGCTTTAAGGTACAATGGCAGACATCAGCCAACATATTGCCAGTATTTAATTCATTCTTCATATTTTATAATTGAAGAAACAAAGGTTGAGATGTTATTAATAATAAAAATAAAAAGACATTTAATAGATTATTACCACTTGAAGAGGGGAAATTAGCACTTATTAAATATTCTTCTACATGTCAGTCACCATGAGAGTTACTGAAACCTCAAAACACAAGGAGATAATTATATATACATTTACAGACAAGAAAAGAGATTCACAGGTTAAATAACTTTCCAAAGGTTAAAAAAAAAAATCTTATAAATAACAGGGCTGGCCAAACCAAAATCTATGTAGTTCCAAATCCCCTGCTCTCTCCCATGCAACACTGCTGTTTGTGCTTATTTAATAGGATAACCCTTAAATGGAACTAAATCACCATACAAGGGCAACAATAGGTCCCTTGTAAAAAGCAATTTTCTAACTACACGTCTCCTTGGGACCACTTATACAATTCCACGAAATACGTAAGTAATGTAGTACAACAGAACAGTCCTCAATCCTCTCTACCTATGATGCTAGTCACATAAGTTCTAATAACTCACAGGGAAACAAAGTTTAGTTTGTCCCCAAATATATTATGAGGAAGAGCTAACAGGAAAGAATAAAAGATCCTCTGACTGTTTGCTTTTATTAATTAACATAAGAAAAACAATCAGAAATTAAATTTCAAACTATAATAGATATTCAAACACAATAAATGGATAATGGTGACGAAAGTATTATTAAGGGAAGAGCAGATTATGGATACAAAGTTCTTCTAAAGGGAAAGATGGGTAATGATGACTTAAATGGTGGCAACGGCATTCGCTATGCACTTACTAAGGATTATGTACTCTATCAAGTTCTTTACATGCACAACTTTAAGACTCACAAAACTTAAAGACCATTATTAACCCCTAAAATAAATGATACTGGAAAATAAACCAGCCAATATTCACGTTAGGTCATTCTGCTTCAGAGCACAAATCCTTTTTTTTTTTTTTTTTGAAATAGAGTCTTGCTGTGTCACCCAGGCTGCAGCGTAACGGTGTGATCTTGTCTCGCTGTAGCCTCAACCTCCTGGGCTCAAGCAATCTGCCTGCCTCAGCCTCCTGAGTAGCTGGAACTACAGGCGTGTATCACTATACCTGGCTTAAATTTTTGGAGAGATAGGGTGTTGCCTTGTTGCTCAGGCTAGTCTCAAACTCCTAGTCTCAAGCAATTCTCCCACCTCAGCTTCTAAAAGTGTTGAATTATAGGCATGAGCCACTACTCTTGGCCCCCAAATTCTTAAGTATTACTTAGACTACCTCTGAAAAGTAGCAGATCAGTTCACAGCTTCACTGTAAGCTCAGAACAGATGATCTCTTCTATTTGCAGTATGTGTTTGCAGTCCCCTACCTGCTTTCCAAGGAGGCATGGTCACTTGGTGTAGTACGTGAAAAAGGAAAAGGGGGAGCTTCTTAAGAACGGCAAAACAACTTAAATTTTTTCTGTTAAAATATATCAGAATCTATAAATTTAAATGTCAAGTGTTTTTTTCCCCCAAAATGTTAAATCTAAACTCCAAAATTACTTGGTTACATAACAGTAATACAATCAAAATTTATCTAAAAAAAAATTATCCATGTATACTGAATCTTCTCACCTGTGAAATAGGCTAGTTTGGCAATTAGTAAAGTTTATAAACATGCAGCACGAATCAAAGTTGTGGTTCTTTAAAGCAAGGACTAAGAAATGTTTTCAGAAAGAATATTTAATAAATTAATTCATTAGTTAATTAATAGATATAGGAAGATTAGTGTGTGTTTTCAGCCTTTTTAGAACTTAATTGAAAATTTTTTTTAAAATTTTGTGTTCTTTTTATAGTTACAAACTTGTCATAAAATATAACAAATAAAGCTAAATTTAGCTGGGCATGGTGGCTCATGCCTATAATCCCAGCACTTTGACAGGCCAAGGCAAGAGAATCACTTGAGGCCAGAGGTTCAAGACCAGCCTGGACAACATAGTGAGACTCTGTCTCTAATTTAAATATATACTTATTAAAATACAATAATACAATTTTTAAAAAATTAAAGCAAAATTTACCTATTCGCTCTATATTACATCATGTATCCCCTTAAATCACTCAATTTAAAACAGAAAATAGGCTAGGCATAGTGGCTCATACCTGTAATCCCAGCACTTTGGGTGGCCAAGATGGGCAGATCATTTGAGGCCACGAGCTCAAGACCAGCCTGGCCAATATGGCGAAACCCCATCTCTACTAAAAATAGAAAAATTAACCGGGCCTGGTGGCACACGCCTGTAATCCCAGCTACTTGGGAGGCTGAGGCATGAGAATTGCTAGAACCCAGGAGATGGAGGTTGCAGGGAGCCAAGATCATGTCACTGTACTCCAGTAATAGTGCGAGACTCTGTCTCAAAAAATAAAAATAAAAAAAAAAACCCTTATTTATAGGAATTTCAATACTTATTTTTGGATAATTTTATTAAGGCTACAGACTCTTGCTACTGGGAAAAAAAATCAAAAAAAAATATTCATGCATTCATTATGTGTAAAGATTGTTGACATATAAAACATAAAGGATGCAATTTTTTGAAATAAACAATAATTATTACTCGTAGTATGTGGGTAATGAAACTACTAAAAAATAAAAGGGGAAAAAAACTATAGTTCATACAAATCCACAGCAATGCTGAAGAATCAGGAATATAATCAATTTAATGTTTGTCAAAATAAATATTGAATGTGGACTAAGTCTTAATGACCAGAAAATATCCAAAAAAAAGTAAATTAACTGGTTTTAAATCAACAAACTATACAGATATAAATCAATCATTCAGAAGAAATGAAACATTGATTTATCTTCCTTCCTAGGATTATTTGTATTTCAGCTGATTTGCATTCTAAATCTTCAGATGGATGCAAATGAGCAATGTGAGGACCCTTTGACAGGAACACAGAATATTTAGGTACTTGTACTGACCGGCTCAGAGTCATAGCAATAATCATCCCAGCTCTGTCTGAGGGGTTTCTTTGTTATCTGAAAGTAAGGCAGATTAGTTAGGTAGAAGTAATGGTTATTATAATTTTCTAATGATCTCTTAGATGTGGTGTGCAGGTAGTACTGCTGCTATCCATTGAAAAGTTATTTTGCATAGCAGCATAAAACAAGAAATAATGAAGTAAATTTTCACATTCTGGGAGACTGTATACTATACTACCCAACTCATATACACCATAGGCTCCAGTGACTGTTATTTATATAAACTGAGTCCCATATCCTATGAATACTGACATTATGACAAATATATTATGGTCATTAATTACAAAAAGATCTGAAAGAACAGCAAAATTCTAGAGTTCTCTAATACTAACAACTATCAGCTCATTTATGAGATCGTTACTTTATAAAAAAGAAAATCTTTAATCACCCAAATATAATGCAAATAGTTTAAACTGGGGAGGAAAAAATTCAGAAGCTGAATTAGCAAATATTTTTGAAAAGCTACTTAATTCTATGCGTAAAAATTAATAACATTGTATCAGAAATTGATACTTTAAATAACTTGGAATTCTCAATATATTAATACAAAGTCATTAGTTTATATTAATATATGCAGTTTCAAAATTAAGAAATAACAGTTAATGCAACACACTGTATATCTTGGGGAAAGCCAAAGGTATAACTTTCTTTTTTTTTTTTTTTTTTTTTTGTGAGACAGAGTCTCACTCTGTCACCTAGGCTGGAGTGCAGTGGCATGATCTTGGCTCACTGCAACCTCTGCCTCCTGAGTTGAAGCGATCTCATGCCTTAGCCTCCCAAGTAGCTGAGATTACAGGCGTGCGCCACCACACCGAGCTAATTTTTTTGTATTTTTTAGCAGAGACAAGGTTTCACGATGTTGGCCAGGCTGGTCTCGAACTCCTGATCTCAGGTGATTCAACCACCTCAGCCTCCCAAAGTACTGGGATTACAGGTGTAAGTCACTGCACTCAGCCAAAGATATAACTTTCATAACCCTAAATATATACTATCTTTGAACCATCACCAGTGTCAATTTGCTTACAAAACCTTCATAAGGATTTTTTTAACTGTCATAAAAGAATTTCTTTCCATAGACATTACATCTTGCCTCCAACAACGGAAAAATAAGGGGAGACAATCTATTATTTAAATGATCTATTGTTTGTTTTACTAATTCCATTAATGCTGGTTGTAAAATTTTTGTTATTATGAGAAATAATAAAATTGGTAAAGTCAATGTAATGAAAAGTGAGAATTACTCCTTAATGTGGAAGTTTAGGGATGAATTTTGAGTTTTGAGGAAAGATCCAAATTCTCTAAGTCATTTGCCTTTGAATAGTCATATTCTAAGTCAATGTCACAGTATCATGCAAAGACGTATGTGTATGAGACTTCAAAACATGCAAATTAGGTTTCAAGTAATCCTTAGCAAAGGACAAGAATTAATCATTAGTAACATTTAATATCCTGGGGTTGTAAAAGGCAAATCACTTTAGTAAAAGTAAAGCATTTTTCTAATAGAGTAGAAGTACCAATAAACAGCTTATTGTTTTTTTTTCCCAAAGAATTTCACAGAAAACGAAAAGCACATACATTATCTGAGCTTTTAACATTTATATGAGGATCGTAATTACCCTCAAATTTGAGAACTGCATCACATAAACTTGTAGAGTACACGTATGAAAATGCTAGCTAATATCCATTTGTAGATTTGGGAAAGAAAGTACTAGAAAAAAGACACTTTTCAAGCATTAAATTTAATACTGCCCTATACTTCAAAAAGCTTTTTATGAACTTTCACCTGATTGAGATAATGATATTCCTCTGGTTGCTTAAGATGGAATGCTGATCTCTCGTCTTCACTTGCTCCTGCCAAGAGGTAATAGAATACATGATAGTTCCTGTAGGAAACAAAGAAGTAGTTTTATAATGTGTGATTTATGGTTATCATTTAACAGGGGGAGGAGGGAAGCAAACAGTAATTAGTAAAATGTATCAGCTTTGCTTCATTTTTTAACATAAATGTGATAAATTCAGCATTTAAGAACTCCTAAAAATTGAATGATGTTTTGGATGTGGAATACAAGAGAGAGGGATGAAGGCAGCAAAATTAACAAAGTTAGGACCTCTGAAAATTTTCTTCTCCATAAAACCAATGAGAAATCTGGCAAATCTGTCATAATTAACCTTTTCAGAACTGTGGAAACTAAGCAAAAGCTTGCAACAACCCAGAGAGTGTTTACTCAATAAAAAGAGCCAAATCTCAATTAAAAAATGGCTTTGTAGTGTTTTTAACTTGCCCTATTCCATTCCCTTGAAAACCAACAGCCTGCAAACTTGGAGATCAGAAGCCTGGCAGCTACCAGAAAGGTCAGAACAGGTTCTGAGCTTGTTCAAAGCCTCATTCCCTAAGAAATACCATTATTTGAACTGTATGGTGGGTCCCTGTAAGCAGCCATATTCACGACTGACTGTAGGAGACTCATTCAGACTTCACATGGTGCAAAGATCTTTTCCCCAGAGGCATCCATAGAAACTGAGGCTGGGCCAGGCGCGGTGGCTCAAGCCTGTAATCCCAGCACTTTGGGAGGCCGAGACGGGCGGATCACGAGGTCAGGAGATCGAGACCATCCTGGCTAACATGGTGAAACCCCGTCTCTATTAAGAAATACAAAAAACTAGCCGGGCGAGGTGGCGGGCGTCTGTAGTCCCAGCTACTCGGGAGGCTGAGGCCGGAGAATGGCGTGAACCCGGGAGGCGGAGCTTGCAGTGAGCTGAGATCCGGCCACTGCACTCCAGCCCGGGCGACAGAGCGAGACTCCGTCTCAAAAAAAAAAAAACAAAAAAAAAAAACTGAGGCTGAACAGCCTACTTCCTAAAGCAGTGGATCAAAGTTGGGGCAAACAATAGGCTAATCAAGAAACTTAAAAGGAAAAGCTGGTGAATGTGATCTTCATACTGGCTTTGAAAACCTCCAATAAATTTCCTAGGAATCTAGAAGGCCATTTGCGTGCAGAACCCTGTGGGCATGCCCAGGGTTGTACATGCTCTCAGAAAAAAACAGATTAAATATAAACTCTCACCTCTGGTTAACTCTGAACCTCCCTACAAGCAGAAAATAAAGGCTAAGGTAGATTTGTAAAATACCTAGCTGAGTGTTGAAGGCATGGAACAATATACATAGAGAGCCCTGTGGCAAAGAGTGAGAGACTTGCTTATTGTTTCCAAGCATTTAAATAAATCTCTGTCAAGTTATTACCTGACAACTAAGTTAAATAAGCAGATACTTCAATAGCCACACTCAAAAAAGAATATCGACTTTATAAAATTAATTCAGAAAAGTCACAAAACAGTAGGAATAAAAACAACCATCAAACCCTGGTAAGGAGAGGACTCATTTCTAGAGTTGCCACATTATATTATTTTAAAAATCCAATTTTTCGGCCGAGCGTGTTGGCCACACCTATAATCCCAGCACTTTGGGAGGCTGAGGTGGGCGGATCACGAGGTTAAGAGATGGAGACCATCCTGGCCAACATGGTGAAACCCCGTCTCTACTAAAAATACAAAAATTAGCTGGGCATGGTGACATGCACCTGTAGTCCCAGCAACTCAGGAGGCTGAGGCAGGAGAATCACTTGAACCCAGGAGACGGAGGTTGCAGTGAGCCGAGATCGTACCACTGCACTCCAGCCTGGTGACAGAGTGAGACTGTCTCAAAAACAAAAACAAAAACAAAAACAAAAACCAATTTTTGTTTTGAGATAGGATATCTGTCACCCAGGTTGGAGTGTAGTGGCATGCTCATGACTCACTGCAGCCTCGACCTCCTAGGCCCAAGTGATTCTCCCACTTCAGTCTCCCTACTAGCTGGGACCACGGGTGTGCACCACCAAACCTGGCTAATTTTTGTATTTTTTGTAGACAAGAGTTTCCCCATGTTGCCCAGGCTGGTCTCAGAAGTCATGGGGGCTCAGGTGATCTACCCATCTTGGCCTCCCAAAGTGCTGGGTTTACAGGCATGAGTTACCACACCCAGCCAAAAAAAATCCAGTTTTCAACAACAACAACAAAAATTATAAGGCATGCAAAGAAAGAAGACAGTATAGGCAATACAAAGTAGAAAAAGTATTAATAACTGTCCCTGAAAAAACCCAGACATTAGACTTACAAGATTTTAATCAGCTATTTTAAACGTGTTCAATGAACTAAAGAAAGTTACATTTAATGAACTAAAGAAAAATATAAGAACACTATCTCACCAAATAGAGACTAATATACAGGACTCATAAGAAATTAATCAAAAAAGAATTCTTGAATTGAAAAATATAACTGAAATGAAAAAGTATCTAACGGAGCTTAACAGCTAATATGTATCTAACGGAAAAAGTATCTAACGGAGCTTAACAGCTAGTAGGTAGAAGAAAGAACCAGTGAACTTGAAGAAAGAATCAAAAAACATGAAGACAGGTTAACAGACTCTCGTCTAAAGAACACAAGAAAAAAAACGGAGGATAAGAAACAAGGTTTCAGAGACCTGTGGGACACCATTAAGAAGACTCCCATGGGGGGCACAGTCGCTCATGTCTATAATCCTAGCACTCTGGGAGGCAGAGGTGGGTGGATCACCTGAGGTCAAGAGTTCAAGGCTGCTCACGCCTATAATCTCAGCACTTTGGGAGGCAGAGGTAGGTGGATCACCTGAGGTGAGGAGTTCGAGGCCACCTTGGCCAACATGGTAAAACCCCGTATCTACTAAAATTACAAAAAAAAAAAAAGCTGGGCATGGTGACAGGCACTTGTAATCCCAGCTACTCAGGAGGCTGAAGCAGGAGAACCACTTGAACCCGGGAGGCAAAGGCTGCAGTAAACTGAGATCTCACCATTGCACTCCAGCCTGGGCAACAAGAATGAAACTCTGTCTCAAAAAAAAAAAAAAAAACCAAAAGAAAAGAAAGAAAAAAAGACTCCTATACATACTTGGAGTTCTAAAAGGAGAAATAAGAAAGGGACATAAAGAGTACTTGAAAAACCAATTGCCAAAATCTCTCTCCAAATTTGATGGAAAACATTAATCTGCACATCCAAGAAACTCAATGAACTCTAGAAAGTGTAAACTCCAAGAAATCCACATTTTGACAAACCAAAATTCTTCAAAGGCAAAGATAAAGAATTTTGAAAGCACCAAGAGAGAAATTCCTCATCAAGGAATCCTAATATAAGATTAACAGCTGATTTCGCATCAGGAACCATGGCAGACGGATAACGTATTCAAAATGTTTAAAGGAAAAAAAAAATGTCAATCAAGAAGTATATATCCAGGAAAAATAAAGGAGAAATTAGAACACTGCTAGATAAACAAACTTGGACTTCACAGCTACAGATGGGCCTTACAAGAAATACTAAAGGCAATTCATTTTTCTGACTGAAATAAAAGGATACTAGACAAGATTCAATTAAACATGAAGAAATAAAGAACAATGGCAAATATAAAAGACAGTATAAATTAATTAACTCATTGATTGATTGACTGACAGGATCTCACTCTGTTGTCCAGGCTGGAGGGCAGTGGCACAATCTCAGTTCACTGCAACCTCTATCTCGTTTCAAGTGATCCTCTTACCTCAGCTTCCCAAGTAGCTGGGACTCCGGCGTGTACCACCACACCCGGCTAATTTTTGTAGAGATAAGGTTTTGCCATGTTGTCTAGGCTGGTCTCGAATTCCTGGCCTCAAGTGATCTGCCCACCTTGGCTTCCCCAAAGTGCTGGGATTACAGGCAGGAGCCACTGCACCTGGCCTATTTTTTATTTATAACACTTTTTTCCTATTAAACTTGAAAAATTACATAAAGCAGTAATTATAAATGTGTTGATGGATGTACCACCATAAAGAAGTAATTTGCATAACAGTTACAGGACAAAGGAGCAAGAAAGGAAAAGAGCAACATACAAGCAAAGTTTGTTGTAATAAGTTGTCAGTATTCCAAACAACATTGTTATAAGTTAAGATTTTAACTACAATACCTGGGGTAACCAGTAAGAATATAAAAAATAATAAAAAGAAATGCCAATGAAATTAAAATGGTACACTAGAAAACATTTATTTAATGCAAAAGAAGGCAGGCATAGAATAACAGAAGAAAAAAATCGTTAACACATATGGAGAACAAACAGCAAAATGGTATTAATAATCCTACCTTATCAATAATTACATTAAGTACATTAAATGCTCTATTCTAAAGGTAGATAAACGGCAGAATGGATAAAAACAAAATATATGGTCCAACTACACACTGTTTACAAGAGACAAGCTTTAGATTCAAAGACACAAATAGTTTAAAAATAAAAAGATGAGGAAAAAAAAGATATCATGCAAGCAATATCCAAAAGCAAGCTAGAGAATACCAGATAAAACAATAATTACTAATTATTACTAATACCAGGTAAAATAAAGTTAAAGACCAAACTTGCTCCTAGGGACAAAGAAGGCCATCTTATAATGACAAAAGGGCCAATCCATCAAGAAGATATAACAATTTAAAATATATACATGTGTGTCTAAGAACAGAGCCCAAAAAAACATTGAGCAAAAAGAACTTTTTTTTTTTGAGACGGAGTGTTGCACTGCCACCCAGACTGGAGTGCAGTGGTGAGACCTCGGCTCACTGCAACCTCCACCTTCCAGGTTCAGGTGATTCTCCTGACTCAGCCTCCCAAGTAGCTGGAAATACAGGCGCATGCAACCACACCTGGCTAGTTTTTGTACTTTTAGTTTCACCATGTTAGCCAGGCTGGTCTAAAACTCCTCATCTCAAATGATCCACCTGCCTTGGTTTCCCAAAGTGCTGGGATTACAGGAGTGAGACAGTGCACCTGGCCACAAAAAGAACTTGACATAACTAAGAGAAGAAGTACACAATTCAACAATAATACTGAGAGACTGCAATACTCCACTTTCAATATTGAAGAAAGTAATCAGACAGAAGATGAACAAGAAAAAGAGGACTTCAAAATTACTATATACCAATTAGACCTAACACATGTTTATAGAACACTCCAGCCAACATAAGGAGGATATGTTTTTTCAAGTCCACATGGAGTATCCTCCAGGGTAGACCATGTGTAGTCTACTACAAAACAAGTCTCAATAATTTAAGGAGACTGAAATCATACAACTACTCCAAACACTTTGCGGTGAAATAAGAAATCACATTTCCAAAATACAAATACATGGAAATTTGACAACACATTCCTAAGTAACCAGTGGGTTAAAGAAGTCACAAGCAAAATTATAAAACACTCCAAGATGCACAAAAACGAAACACTACCCAATACTTGGAAAACAGCTGAAGCAGTCCTTAGAGGGGCTTTATAACTGTAAACCCGTATAAAAAAGATCTCAAATCTATAACCTAACCATCCACCTTAAGAAACTAGAAAAAAAAGGCAAACTAAACCCAAAGCAAGCAGAATAAAGGAAATAATAAGCATCAGAGCAGAAATAAATGAACTAGGAAAAGGAAAGAGAGAACATCAATGAAACTAAAGACTGGTTATTTGAAAAGATCTTCAAAATTAAACTTTAAACTGATGAGACAGACACAGAAAGAAACAGAGAATCAAATTCAGGAATGAATGAAAGAGGAACATTACTACCAATCTTACATAAACAAAAAAGACTGTAAGGGATACTATAAAACAAGTTTTTGGCATCAAATTAGACCACCTAGATGAAATGTATAAATTCCTGCAAAGATAAAAACTACCAAATCTGACTACAGATGAAACAAAAAGTCTGAACAGATCTATAATAACTGAAGTGTTTGAATTAATAATCAAAACTTCACACAAATAAAAGTCAGAACCAGATGGCTTTGCTGGTGGATTCTACCAAACGTTTAAAGAATTAACCCAATCCTTCACAAACTCTTCTAGAGAATTGGTTTGTAAAAACTGGATCTTCACCTCTCATTCATTCTCCAAAACCAAGGAAGTAAGAGTTATATCCCCTTATTTCATCATCATTAAAATGTGTTAGAAAAAGTTACTAATAGTTTTCCATCTGTAAAATGGGAATAAATAAACAAGAAGCAGAGAAGTTAAGTGAGATGCCCAAGGCATATCCAATATTTGAATGTAGGTCAAACCCTCTCTTAACCAAATCTCACTGCAGGATGAAACAAATAATTAATTTACTTCTCTATCTTATTTCTCCATCTGAGGGATACCACATACATCATCTCTAAAGACCTGTATACCTCAAGTAATACAATCAAATTAAGAGCTTTATTGAAAATTTTTTTCTCAAGTTAGAAAAACAACACTAAGGAAATGGGAGAAAAGTCCCGAGGTACATTGCTCACCAAGAGGAATGAGGAACAACTGAGAAACTACTTACTTGTTCTGACAGTTTGCAATAGTTCTATATACCAAATAAAGATCTCCTAGCAGCCTCTGAAAAACTGCAAAGTTCTGCCCATGACAGAAATAGCAATTATGCATAAAGCTATGCATGACGTAAACTGAATTAAGGGTCATTAATACACAAAGACCTTAAAAGTCAATCTGCATGATACAAATGTTAACTTCATCTAATTACACAAATAAAAATACGTACCGTTCATTATGCTCTTGATAAACGAGTCTGGACTTCTCCAGTAGATATTTTTCAACATAGGCACTACAAGAAAAATAAAATTGGTTGATATAAATAATAAAGTTTAATATAAGGTAGACAAACATTTGGAGACAGTGTAGAAGTATAAAGAATACTATCGGCCAGGCGCGGTGGCTCAAGCCTGTAATCCCAGCACTTTGGGAGGCCGAGATGGGCGGATCACGAGGTCAGGAGATCGAGACCATCCTGGCTAACACGGTGAAACCCCGTCTCTACTAAAAAAAAAAAAAAATACAAAAAACTAGCTGGGCATGGTGGCGGGCGCCTGTATCCCAGCTACTACTTTGGGAGGCTGAGGCAGGAGAATCACTTGAACCTGGGAAGCAGAGGTTGCAGGGAGCCAAGATTGGCCAGGTGAGTCTCTTAACTCCTGAGCTCAAATAATTTGCTTGCCTCAGCCTCCCAAAGTGCTGAAATTATAGGGGTGCCTGGCCTGAGTTTTTTTTTCCTATACATACATGCCTACGACAAAGTTTAATTTACAGATTAGGCACAGAAGACAGGGGTCACCAACCCCCAGGGCATGGACTCACAGTGGTTGGCCTGTTAGGAACCGGGCTACACAGCAGGAGGTGAGCGGCCAGCAACTGAGCAAAGCTGAGCTCCACCTCCTGTCAGCTCAGTGGCGGCATTAGATTCTCATAGGAATGTCAAACCTATTGTGAACTGCACATGCGAGGGATCTAGGCTGCACACTCCTTATGAGAATTTAATGATATATGTAACACGCTTGAATCATTCCGAAACCATTCCTCCATCCCCCAGTCTGTGGAAAAACTGTCTTCGACGAAACCAGTCCCTAGCACCAAAAAGGCTGAGGACCACTGCAGTAAGAGATTAATAATAACTAATAATAAAATAAAACAAGTGGGCTGGGCACAGTGGCTCATGCCTGAAGTCCAAGATTAGCCCAGCCAACACAGTGAAACACCGTCACTCCAAAAAATACAAAAATTAACCGGGTATGGTGGTACACGCCTGTAGTCCCAGCTACTCTAGAGGCTGAGGCAGGAGAATCACTTGAACCTGGGAGGAAGAGGTTGTAGTGAGCCAAGATTGCACCACTGCACTCCAGTGGGCGATTGAGACCCTTCTCAAAATAAATAAATAATAGAACAATTATAACAATACACTGTAATAAAATGTATGTGCATGTGGTCTCTGTCTGAAAACATCTTACTGTACTATACTCAATTATCTTTGGGTAACTGAAACTGCATAAAGTGAAACCACAGGTAAGGGTGGTGGTAGGGGGGGTTTAAAGGGAGACGTAAGAATTTGCTGTACTTTTCCTCTTATTTTTGCTATGAAGCTACCACTGCTCTAAAAAATAAAGTCTATTTAATAAAAAAACTGTAAAGAATATTGCTCACACAACCAGAGGACTCTGAACATAGACTATATAATAAGAAACAATATTGTAACAAAATTATATTTCTTGAATAATATGGTTATATAGAAAAATGTAGATTAGAAAATACCAACTTGAAAACAATATTTTATTTATTTTTTTTTTTTTTGAGAGACAGAGTCTCGCTCTGTCACCCAGAATGGAGGAGCAGAATGGCATAATCTCAGCTCACTGCAACCTCCCCGCCCCCAGGTTCAAGAGATTCTCCTGTCTCAGTTTCCTAAGTAGCTGGGACTACAGGCTTGCACTACCATGCCTGGCTAATTTTTGTATTTTTTAGTGGAAATGGGGTTTCACTATATGTTGGTCAGGCTGGTCTTGAACTCCTGACCTCAGGTGATCCACCCACCTCAGCCTCCCAAAGTGCTAGGATTACAGGCATGAGCCACCGTGCCCGGCCTTGAAAACAATTTTTTAAAAGAGCAAATGTATGCATAATATACAGAAAGCAAATGCAACACATTGACTACAATTAACAAATCTATGTTAAGGGTATGAGTGACTGTTACATTAGTCTTAAAATTTTTCTGAGGTTTGAACTTTTCCAAAAGAAAAAAGTTGATAGGGAAGAATTTTAATGTTGACACCATGTCTGGGAATGAACAATACATAGTTTATAAAAGGGTAAAGACAAAAATTAAAACATGCTCCGAAGCCTACACCTGCTAAGTAGCAGTACTTACCCAAGTACAGTGCCTGTTTCCTGGTAATTTACTTGAATAAACTTCCCAAAACGACTTGAATTGTTATTATGAGCTGTCTTTGCATTTCCAAAGGCCTGTCAAAATAAATAATTCTCATTAGTTTCACTTAAAAAACTTTTTTTTTTTGGAGGGGGGATTAGGTCAGCTGCTTAGGTCAGCTCAGAGACAAAATGCTGAAGAGATAGTAAAAGGGCAATTTGCTTTTATGTTCAGACTTATTTACGGTTCAGGTAAAATTTTTTAAAAAAGCAATTAACTGAAAGAAGACCAAGTAGATTTTATTTTCTGCTATTCAGTAAAATAAACCATAATTGTATTTTATGTTATTTATTTACTTTGGAGACACCGTCTCGCTGTCACCTAGGCTGGAGTGCAGTGGTGTGATCTCAGCTCACTGCAACCTCTGCCTTCTGCGTTCAAGCAATTCTCCTGCCTCAGCCTTCAGAGTAGCTGGGACTACAGGCCTACGCTGCCACACCTGGCTAATTTTTTGTATTTTAGTAGAGATGGGGTTTCAATGTGTTGCCCTGGCTGGTATGGAACCCCTGAGCTCAGGCAATTTGCCCGCCTCAGCCTCCCAAAGTGCTAGGATTACAGGTGTGAGCCACTGTGCCCAGCCAAAATAAATCATAATTTTAAAAATTTAATGTTCTTTACAGTTTGGATTTCTCTTTCACATCCCAAAGCCCCCCTAAAAAAAGTCTTAATATATTTATACTTTTACTTTTTTAAAAATTTGCTAAACTGAAGTAACAAGGAGTTAGGAAAATAATAATTACATCAAAATAGTTACAATTTTAAAATAGAATAAATGAAATGAAATTCCAGTACATAATGTACTATACTTTATTATGCCTATTTAAAACAAAGCTAGAGTACTCATTACAAAAGAATAAGAACTATAAACTTCCTAAATTGTCACCCAAAGTATGTACCTAGGAATGGAATACTGGCGAGGAATAAAAGTAAACTAATGATATCAACAAACACTATGCTAAGCACAAGAAACCAGGCATAAAGTACATATCATATAATCTATTTATATGAAATTCTAGAAAAGGCAAAACAAGAGTAACAGGAAGCACATCAGTGGTTATCTGGGAATCCGGGTGGAATTGAGAAATATCTACAAAGGGGCACAATGGGTGATAAAGACAATCTACTGTTCAATTCTATGATGGAGGTTACATGGATATATACATTTATCAAGATTCACTGAGCTGTACACTTTAAATGTGTACATTATATTGTAAGTTATAGCTCAATATAGCTCAATGAAATTTAACATTTAAATGTTTTTAAAAAATGAAGCCACTGCCCTAGCCTGAGCATTCACATTATACTTGAAGAAACAAAACTAGAAAAGACACAGAGATGATTCATTACAGAGCTTTTTTCTTCTCCTATAATAATCTCATGGGAACGGCATGTCCTCTAACTCCAAAATCCTAAAGTAGCCATTTACTGAACACCTCCCTAAATGCAAAGCTGTTTGTGCTAAACTGTAACTGTGCAGAGCACATATACATAGACACACGCACACATACAAGACACGGTGAGGAGGTCAACGAAGCTTGTGCCCCAGCAACTACATCTGTACTCAAGTAGTCATCAAATCATGGTCCTGAGACCAGAAACATCAGCATCTCCTGAAAATTTGTTAGAAATTCAAATTCTTGGGTCCCTCACAAAACTATTAAATGAGAAACTCTGAGGATAAGGTCCAGCAATCTGTGCTTATTATAAACCCCCTTCGAGTGGTTCAGACGTAAACCAAAGTCTGACAACCACTGCTCTACTTACTATGCATGCATTTAAATTTCTGTGAAATTACATTTTACTATGTCTTAAGAAATTATTCTATAATGATAACAGTAAATGCAAAGAGTCATAAAAATCTCCAGATTTTTATGTTTAGATAAAAATTATGTTTAGATTATACTGTACCTTAGTAAGTCATGGAAAAGACCCCAGGCTCTCAACCATCACCAAACCATCTGCAAACTATATACACAAAAAAACTTGACATTGCTGAGTTCTGAATGCCTAGAATAGTTTGTTCATTCTGCTTTTTCCCTTTCCACCATAGAAAATTTTTTACAAGGAATTTAGAAAAACCACATAGCACAGATTAATAAAATGTAGAAACAGAAACATAAATTTCATCAAAGAAATATTAATTTAAATGTCAAATGCATTATTTTGATAAAACCTAGAAAATAAGTTTTATCAAAATGTAATGCATTTGACATTTAAATGAATGGAGATACGAAATATGGACTTGGAGATACGAAATATGAATGTGTGATGTACTACTCCTATTTTCATATATGCCACTTCTGATTCTGCCCAAGGCTACAATGTCAACAGCCAATCAGAAGCTTTACCTGTTACTTAACCTGTGATTGCAACACAACTTTTATCACTACATAAAGTCATTTAGGGCCATTTTGAGAGGTAGGCTTGCAATAGATACTTCACCAAATAAGTTATATGGATGGCAAATAAGCATGAGAAAGCATGTTCAACATTACCAGCTATTACAGAAATTCAGTCAAGACCGCAATGAGATACTACTACACACCTATTAGAATGGCTAAAATAATCAACAAAAATTGACAATGCCAAGTTGCTGCTGAGGATGCAGAGGAACTAGAACACTCATACAGTGCTGGTGGAAATGCAAAATGGTAGAGCAACTCTGGAAGACAATCTAACAAAAAGTAAAACATTCACAGAGAAACACACTCTTAACAATATGACCCAGCAATACCACTCCTGGCTATTTACTATTGAGAAATACAAATTTATATATACATACACATCAAAGCACAAACATTATCATCAGCTTTGTGACAGTCAAAGCTTGAAAACAACCAAACGCCCATCAACAAATGAAGGATTTAACAAACTGTGATTCATCTACATAACGGAATATTACTCAGAAGTAAAATAAACTGCCATATTTTAACAACTTGGATGAATTTCAAAGATACAACACTGAATGAAAGAACTCAGTTTCAAAACTTTACATGTGGTGGTTCACATGTGTAATCCCAGCAATTTGGGAGGCCAAGGGGGGAGAACTGCTTGAAGTCAGGAGTTTGAGACTATCCTGGGCAACATAGGGAGAACTCATCTCTACAAAAAGTTTTTAAAAATTAGACCAGCATGGTGGCACACGCCTGTAATCTCAGCTAATCTGGAGGCTGAGGTGGGAAGATCACTTGATTGAGCCTGGAAGGTTGAGGCAGCAGTGAGCTGTGACTGTACCACTGCACTCCAGCCAGGGTGACAGCCTGAAGCCCAGGTCTCAAAAAAAATAAAAAACTTTACATACTATAGGACTCTATTTATATGACATTCTCAAAAACAAAAACAGCAGCAATGGAGAGCAGACAAGTGATTCCCATGAGTCAGGAAAGTATGGCAGGGCAGAGGGTATGAAGATAAGGAGTATCGGAAGAGTTTTACAGAGTAATGAAACTATTCTGTATCAGAATTGTACACAGATGGTTATAAAAATTAATGTTTTAAAATTCATAGAATTTTAATATAAGATTACTTATTTCAAAAAAACTTAACTCCTCAAAACAGTCATTCAAAATAGAAGGCATAAAAAACACAATTTCAGATATACAAAGTTGCAAATATTCATCACAAGCTAACCTGCACTAAAAGAAACATTAAAGAAGTCCTTTGAGCAGAAGGAAAATGGTATCTCATTAAAACATGGATCTATATAAGGAAAGAAGAACAGCAGAAATGGTTGCCCCATAAGTAAATACAAAAAATATTTTTTAGTACTTAAATCTTTTGAAAAGATCATTGAGAGTGAGATTAGCAAAAATGGCAGAGTAAGGACCTCTAAACATCCTCTCCTTCATAAAAGGCACAAGAATGCTGACAAAAATTGTCAAACTCAAATTTTTAAGAACTCTGGAAATTAACCAAAGGATTTCAAGAACCCTTGGCAGTGGCATTTAATCAAGAAAAAACAGCTGAGTCTTGGTTAGGAAAATCAGGCATTTTAACTTGTGCTATTACTACTCCTTTCTCTCTAGCTGCACACTGAAGAGAAAAACCAACATCCTACAATGATGAGGTTTTTTTTAAAGACACCCAAGAAGCCACTTCAACGGGGATGGAACTCATCCAAACTCCAGTTCCCCAAGAAAATCATCACAATTTGACTTATCTGACATTTCCCTGGAAAAACTCACAAAGAGTTCTTTGTGTGTATCTCTTAGTGTGTATGTTTTGTTTTGTTTTTTGTTTTTTTTTGAGACAAGATCTCACTCTGTCGCCTGGAGTGCAGTGGTGCTATAACGGCTCACTACAGCCTCCACCTCCAGGACTTAAGCAATCCTCCCACCTCAGCTTCCTGAGTAGCTGGGACTGCACACAGCCATGCACCACCACACCCAGCTAATTTTTGTATTCTTCTGTAGAGATGGCGGGCGGAGGTGAGTCTCCCCATGTTGTCCAGGCTGGTCTTGAATTCCTGGGCTCAAGCCATCCACTTACCTCTGCCTCCCAAAGTGCTGGGATTATAGGCATGAGCCATGGTGCCTGCCCCCCACCCTACTTTTTTTTGCAACAGGGTCTCACTCCGTCAACCCAGACTGGAGTGCAGTGGTGCCATAAAGACTTTCTTGACCTTACTTGGAAATCACTTGCTGAAAACAGCCTCTTCACACTCCCCACTGCACCCACCCACCATCACTATGTGTGTTTGTAAAAAACAATCAGAAGCAATTGTTTAAACACTGTAACTGCTTAAGGTGGCAATAACAGAATGGGGCAAAAAAAAAAAAAAAAAAAAAAAAAAACCCAAACAACTTAAAAGGAAAAGCTGGTGAATAATATGTACAAAGGGGACTTTGAAAACACCTGAAATATTCATGGGCATATGGAAGGCCATGAGCACGCACAGCACTGCACATGCCCAGGATATGTCCATGCGCACAAAACACAGGAGACCTGTGTTTTGAACTTGAGGTTCTTTGTAAGCAGGAAGTAAAAGGTAACGCAGAGTTGATAACCGCTTGGCTGAGTACTGAAAGGGTGAACCAACAAGCACATAGAACCTCATAGTAAAGACTGGAAGCCTTAACTTCAAGGCATTTAAAGAAATCCAAGTCTAATCATAACTAACCACTATAACTGAGTACAGTTTTTGATGATCTCATGCACAAAAATATAACAGACTTTACAAAATTAGTTCAGAGAAGTCATGAAACAAGCAAACAACAGTAAAATAAAAACCACAAACCTTGGGAAAATCTCATTTTGAGATGCAACATTATTATTATTTAAAAATGTCTAGTTTTCACCAAAAAATTAAGAGACATGCAAAAAAATACAAAAGTATGGGCATGGGAAAATGAAAAATAGCAATAAGCAGCAACCGTTCCTGATAAAGCCCAGATGTTGGACTTACTAGGCAAAGGCTATCAGCTTTTTTTTTTTTTTTTCTTTTTTTCTGAGACAGGGTCTGACTCTATCACTCAGGCTGGAGTGCAGAGGCACCATCACAGCTCAGTGGAGCCTCAACCTCCTGAGCTCAAGCAATTCTCTGATCTCAGCCTCCCAACTCAGCTTCCTCAGTAGCTGGGACTATAGGTGCACACCAACACATCCACCTAATTTTTTTTCCATTTTTTTGTAGAGACAGGGTCTCACCCATGTTGTCTAAACTGGTCCTGAACTCCTGGACTCAAGTGATCCACTCTCCTCGGCCTCCCAAAGTGCTAGGATTACAGGCATGAGCCACCACACCTGGCCAAAATACAGAATTATTAAATGCACAAAAAATATCCACCAAGAAAGACCATGTTCTGGGCCATAAGTCTCAATAAACTTAAAAGAGTTCAAGCTATACAACAGTGTTATTTAACCTGGCCAAAATACAGAATTCTTAAATGCACAAAAAATATCCATCATGAAAGACCATGTTCTGGGCCACAAGTCTCAATAATTTTAAAAGAGTTCAAGTTATACAACACAGTGTTATCTAACCACAAAAGAATTAAATTATAAATCAAGAACAGGGGACAGAATCTCAGAGGGCAGGATTGGGGTACAGCAAGATGTGGAACAGATCCACAGATCCACTGACTGCTCCCCCACACACAAAAGTACACCAATTTAACAACTACACACACAAAAAAAGCACCTTCGTGAGAACCAAAAATCAGTGGGGTAAAAGGAAACAGCCATCTTAGACTAAAATGGAAGCCATGTACTGAGAATGGCAGAGTCACAAAGAAGGGGCCCATGCCCATCACTGCACAATCAACCAGATCGGCCCAAGATTGATACCATGTGTATTATGATGTGAGGGAAATAAGAGTCTATCCTCTTTAATCCCTTATTGTTTTGACCTTTGTTACAGCAACCTAATGTTTGTACAAAAGGGCTTTCATTTCTTACTTCATTCGTTTCTGCATTGAGCGTTTTATAGCATGTATAATTAGTTTAATAACTTAAAATATATACATAATCTATACATGTTTATTTACCTATAAGTAAAAATACAGATATAAGTAGAGATATGTATTTATATATAGGGAGAGTGAAATCCAAATTTATCTATATAGTCTATACAGAGGTTAGATAGATATAACGTGCAGTGGGCCAAAGATAAAGACTTCAGATTTTGGTTTTCTGATACATCAAAATATTTCAAATTATTTACACCTTCCTGAAAATTAAATTCACAAATCTTTATTGAGAATTGGTTATGTGAAAGAAACTAAAGTGACACATATAAGTATGTCATTGTTTTAGAAAGTATTATATTCACTCATGAGCAGCAAATTAATTTCAACAAAACAATACCATCCATACTTTTCAAGTAATACTCTTAATCTAAAGTTCACTGATTTGAAGTTTCGTTTGTACTTAATTTGGTAACATCTGTTTTGCTTTATAGCTGTAAACAAACTTTAAGGAAAAAAATTTAAATACAGTTGTATATTTGTACATTTTTCAGTGTCTTTAAAATTTTTGTTTATATATATTTATAATAAAATAATTAGGTTTCAAAAAAAACAGATAGGATTTAAATATTTACAAACTAAACACAAATCTAAGCAACCCATGGTTCAAAGAAGAAATCAGACCAGGCACAGTGGCTCATGCCTGTAATCCTGGCACTTTGGGAGGCCGAGGTGGGTGGATTATCTGAGTCGTCAGGAGTTCAAGACCAGCCTGGCCAACATGGAGAAACCCCATCTCTACTAAAGACACAAAAATTAGCTGGGCCTGGTGGCACACACCTATAGTCCCAGCTACTCAAGAGGCTGAGACAGGAGAATCGCTTGATCCCGGCAAGTGGAGGTTGCAGTGAGCTGAGATCGTGCCACTGCACTCCAGCCCAGGAAACAGAGCAAGATTCTGTCTCAAAAAAAAAAAAAAAAAGGAGGGGGGAGGTGGTAGGGGGGATCTGTCTCTGCTGTTCTGCGTCCTCCACCTTGGGAGTCCCTGGTGACTTTGTCACAGCCTCCATTGCCCTGTGATCTACAGGTCCTGGGAGATGCACAGCTAAGATACCAGGACATCCTGGAAGCTGGGAAATGACCCTGAACCTGCAGCAGCAACCTGGTCTCTCCATTACCCTAGGCTTGTGGACCACCAATCATAACCTCATCCACCTGCACGGACACATTAGTATGTCAGAACATAGCCCTGACTGGGCCATCTAGCTCCAAACGGTCATCCAACTAGGAGCCTTGGACAATGGCCACTGGGAACTAGCTGGGAACCTGTAGATAGGCCTCTAGGAAGATCTGACTGCTGTTTTTCCAAAACAGTGGCCCCTGTCAGCAGGAGGCAGTTAAAATCGGTCTTCATCCTTATCCTTATCCTTATTCTAATGGCACTTAGATGCACATTTTTAGAGGGGAGAATAAGACAGCCAAGTTAACAAAAGGTTCCAGGAGAATCTCTAACCAACCCGCACACTAGGAAGACAGAGTGAAGACTTGTGAAGTCTATGCCATTTGCAGCGGGGAGGAGCCTGGCCTCTCCTGTTTCTGTGTGAAGACCTGGGATCAAATCAGTGAGGTGGACAGTCTGTTAGCAGGACTTCATCTCACTTTGCTGAGTTGTTTTTCTTTTTCATTCAATAATTTTACTCCTCACCCTTCTATGTGTCTGCGAGCCTAATCTTTCCTGGTCATATGACAAGAACCCAGTATTTTCCGTTTTTTTGAGATGGAGTCTTACTCTGTATGGAGTCTTACTCTGTTGCCCAGGCTGGAGTGCAATGGCATGATATTGGCTCACTGCAATCTCTGCCTCCCGAAGAACCCAGTATTTTCTACAACAATATTTTATACATTTCTTTCTATAATGATTATATAATTATGGCTTTACAGCAGGAAACAAAAAAATAAAGAATAAGTCACAAAAAAAGAAATCAAAAGGGAAATTATCAAATGTTTTAAACTAAATAAAAATGAAAACACAATATATCAGAATTTGTGGGATAGCAGTACAAGCAGTACCTACGAAAGAATTTACAGCACTAAATAAATATATTAGAAAAGAAGAATGATCTAAAATTAATGACCTCAGAGATCATACTAAAAACTTTAAAAGCCTGTAATTCTAGCACTTTAAAAGCCTATAATTCTAGCACAAAGCAGGTGGATCACTTGAGCCTGCGAGCTCAAGACCAGCCTGGGCAACATGGTAAAACTCTGTCTCTACAAAAAACACAAAAATAAGGCAGGCGTGGTGGTACATGCCTGTAATACCACCTACTTGGGAAGGTGAGGTGGGAGAATTGCTTAAGCCAGGGAGGTCAAGGCTCCCATTTATTTGTAGGGTTTTATGGCTACAGCATATTCTTCACTCATTGCACACATGACAGACACATCTTCACCTGCATTGTATTTTCCTTGTATTTATTTGCCTACTTCACCTTCTGGCAGTTTAAGATCCTCAGGAACTTCATCGGTTTCTGTCGGCAGGGGAAGGCAACTATCTTGAATGCGTATCAGTTGATAATCATGTGTCTGAATATTTGGAACACCCATGTTGTGAACAGAAGGACAAATATCTTTTTTTTTTTTTTTTTTTTTGCCCATGAAAATAGCAATTCCAACAAGGTGAACCTTGGCACGACCATGTTTTCCAGTTTTGGAAGTTGACATCTTCACTATTTTGCATGGTTGTCCTCTGAACACCATGAAGCCACTTTTGCGCAAGGTCGAGCACTGCATAGGGTAAGTGCTGGAAGCCCCAGCATCTCCGGTAGTTAAATCAGTTTCGTACACCATGGTGAGCTGAGGAGACGGTAGTTTTTCCGTGGGAACTTTCAGCAGGCAAAGAGTGCCTTTCACCTGCATACCAGCACGGGTCCCCTACAGCTGCAGAGCCAGCGGCAGCGGTGGTAGCCGCAGCAGTTCCCAATAAGGGACTATTATATAAAACTTTATGACAATAAATATGGTAACTTAGATTAAGCAAATTTCTTGAAAGATACAAACTACCAAAGCTTACCAAAAAAAAAGGTAATATGAATAACTCTATATCTACTTTAAAAATTGAAGCCTTGTTTAAAATTCTCCCACAAAAAACACCAACTCCAGATGGCTTCATTAATGAATTCCAACACTGACAGTAAAAAAAAAAACAAAAACAAAACAAAACAAAAACAGTTCTACACAACTCTTCCAAAAATATGAGGAGAAAAGACTTCCCAATTCATCCTATGAGACTTGATAGTTCTATCAATGCAAAAGATAGAATGCAAAAAAAAAAAAAAAAAAAGACATTAAAGAAAACAGTGTTAGGCATGATGGTGCATGCCTGTAATCTCAACTACTTGGAAGGCTGAAGCAGGAGAATCACTGAAGCCCAGGAGATTGAGACCAGCCTGGGCAACACAGTGGGATCCACTCTCAAAAAAATTTTTTTAATGAGAAAGAAAACAATGTCCCTCATGATGTAATTCACATTAACAAAGTTAAAAAGAAAAATCATCTCAGTAAGACACAGAAATAACACGTGACAGAATGAATTTTTACATCCATTCCTGAAAAAAGATCTAAACAAGCTAGGAATAGAAGGAATCAAGCTCAATTTGATACAGAATTTACACAAAACCAACAGCTATCATTATAACTTAATGGCTAAAAACTAAATGTTTTCCCCTAAGATTAGAAACGAGACAAGGACGTTGCTTTCAACCACCTCTATTCAACATTATACTGGAGTAGCCAGTGAAATCAAGCAAGAAAAAAAAAAAAGACATCCAAACTAGAAAGGAAGAAAAACTTTTTATTTACAGACATGACTGACTATATGAAAAACCCAATGGAATCTATAAAAAAGTTGGTGTGGGGGTGGGCAGGTGTGGTGGCTCATTCCTGTTATCCCAGCACTTTAGGAGGCCAAGACAGGAGGATCACTTGAGCTCACGAGTTCAGGACCAGTCAGCCTAGGCAACATAGTGAGACCTCATCGCTACTAAAAAAAAAAAAAAGTAGCCCAGCATAGCGACACAGGCCAATAAGGCCAGCTACTCAGGAGGCTAAGGAGGGAGGATCACTCGAGCCTGGAGATTGCAGCTGCGGTGAGCTATGATGACATCGCTACACTCCAGCCTAGGCAATAGAGGGTGACCTCATCTCAAAAAAAAAAAAAAAAAAAAAGGTTAATGGCACTAATACTTAAGTCTAGCCAGGTTGCAGAAGATCAACATGTAACTATCAACTGTATATCTATATACTAGCAACAAACAATTGAAAATTGTAGAACACCATTTATAATAACATCCTCAAAAATACTGAGAGATAAATCTTACCAAAGATGTAAAAGATCTGTACACAAATAACTATAAAATACTGCCAAGAGAAATTAAAGAACTTAATAAAAAGTTAAACACATACTTATCATCTGATCTAGTCATTCCATTCCTAGATAATTACTGAAGAGAAAAAAATGTATATCTATATAAACTTGAATGTAATAGCCAAAAATTAAAAACAACCCATATATCCATCAACAAGTGAACAGATTTAAAAAATTGTGATATCCAATGGAATACTATTACCTTAGCAACAAAAAGGAATGTATTATTGACACATGCAACAACATGGATAAATCTCAAAATAATTATACCAAGTGGGAGAAGCCAAATATAAAAGGGTACATACTATGTGGTTCCATGTACATAAAATGGTAGAAAAAGCAAACTAATCTACAGTGACAGAAAGAACTTAACTGGTTTCCCATATACGGGTGGGATGTATATGGGAAGGAGTGTGAAAGAGGGATTACAAAGAGGTATGAAGAAACTTTGGGGATAATGGATATGTTCAGTATCTTGACTGTGGTGGTTTCATGGGTATATACATGTCAAAGTTTATCACATTGTACACTTTAAATATACACAGTTTACTGTATTTCAATTATACCTACAAAATACCTTTTAAAAAGACAACTAAGTAATATTACCTTTTCCTTTCAGGTCTAAAACCAACACTATATTCCCTTTCCTTTTTTTTTTAATAAATTGACAAGCAAAAATTGCGTATATTTATGGTATAGAACACGATGTTTTCATATGTCTGCAGTGTAGAATGCCAAAATCAAGCTACTTAATTTATGTATTACCTCACAATACTTATCATTTTTTGTACTGAGACTAGTTAAAATCTATTCTTAGAAATTCTCAAGTATAGGCTGGGGGCAGTGGCTCATGCCTATAATCCCAGCACTTTGTGAGGCCAAGGCAGGTGGATCACCTGAGGCCGGGAGTTCAAGACCAGCCTGACCAACATGGAGAAATCCTGTCTCTACCAAAAATACAAAATTAGCCAGGTGTGGTGGCGCATGCCTGTAATCCCAGCTACTCGGGAGGCTGAGGCAGAAGAATCCCTTGAACCCAGGAGGCTGAGGTTGCAGTGAGCCGAGATCGCACCATCGCGCGCCAGCCTGGCAACAAGAGCGAAATTCTGTCTCAAAAGAAAAAAAAGAAAGAAATTTTTTTTTTTTTTTTTTTTGAGATGGAGTCTCACTCTGTCACCCAGGCTGGAGTGCAATGGCCGGATCTCGGCTCACTGTAAGCTCCGTCTCTCGGGTTTACGCCATTCTCCTGCCTCCGCCTCCCGAGTAGCTGGGACTACAGGTGCCCGCCACCTAGCCTGGCTAGTTTTTTGTATTTTATTTTTTAGTGGAGACGGGGTTTCGCCGTGTTAGGCAGGATGGTCTCGATCTGCTGACCTCATGATCCGCCCGTCTCGGCCTCCCAGAGTGCTGGGATTACAGGCGTGAGCCACCGCGCCCGGCCTGAAATTTTCAAGTGTATAATGTATTGTTACTTACTATAGTCATCATGATGTACAACAGATCTCTTGACCTTACTCCTCCTATATAACTAAAAAATTTGTGTCCTTTGACCAATATCTCTCCAATTCCCCCAGCCTTTAGTAACTACCACTTTGCTCTTTGTTTCTATGCATTCAACTTTTCAGATTCCACATATAAGTGAGATTGTGGAGTACTTATCCTTCTGTATTATCTTTCCTTTGGACATTGGATGGTATTACTTGTAAAACATTCCACAACTAAACTTTTTTTTCCATATTCTCTACATTATTACAAGTTTCAATGCTAGGCACAGCTGTTAAGCTTGCAGAAATACAAATACATCAGCAAAAATATTCTCACCAACCATCACAATGCAGTTACAGACAGGACCTGCCTCTGCTTTCTCCCCTTACAGGAGGATATACAATGACTACAGTCATCTCTTTCTTTGCATCATTAATGACCCAAAGACACTCACTTAAAAAAAAAAATTACCACTGTCACACTCCTCAATCTTCCACACCACCTTTTTTGCTTTCCCACCTCCAGTTCCTCTTGGTTACTAAAAATAATGTCTACACTTCTATTTAGTTTTACTCCATCTTCTCACATCTATCAAATATTTTTTAAAGATATGTTTAAGAATAAGAACAGTATTTTTCTTTCTTTTTTTTTAAATTGCTGCTCCTTGTGGAGCAGGGCTACCCTGCAGGCAGTGTGCCCAGAGTAGCAAGAACAGTATTTCTATAGCTTCTCAGCCTTCTGGCTAAGATCAAGTGTAGTTTTGTTTTTATCAGTTTAATATCTGGAATGTCTTCTATCCAAAGACAATTTTGATTGTTTTGTTTTGTTTTTGAGACGGAGTTTCGCTCTTGTTGCTCAGACTAGAGTGCAATGGCATGATCTCGACTCACCACAACCTCTGCCTCCCGGGTTCAAACAATTCTCCCGCCTCAGCCTCCCGAGTAGCTAGGATTACAGGCATGCACCACCACACCTGGCTAATTTTTTTTTGTATTTTCAGTAGAGACGGGTTTCTGCATGTTGGTCAGGCTGGTCTGGAACTCCTGACCTCAGGCGATCCACCTACCTCGGCCTCCCAAAGTGCTGGGATTACAGGTACGAGCCACTGCACCCAGCTCTAAATGAGTTTTTGAAGCAGGGAGATGGAATAGGATCTTGCTTGATCTACTCCACACATTGATCTGGTATTGCAATAGCTCCAGGAATGGTGCACCCCCCCACCTCAAAGGATAAAAATTAAAATTAAAATCAAAAACAAGATTTCTATATATTTACCTCAAGTACTGGTCCAGCTCCAAGAATAATCTGTTCTACTCCACTGACAAATCCTTTCTGACTGAGAGCGGTAAGGTGGTGAATAAGAAAGTTTGTGCTTTGAGTCTTCCCAGAACCACTCTCTCCCGAAATCACGATGCACTGATTCTTTTTGCGCTGAAGCATGGCATGATAAGCTACATCAGCCACAGCATAAATGTGGGGCTCAAGTTTTCCCAGTTGGTGGTTATCATACATTTTGACATATTTGGGGTTATAAATAGGAAGAAACTTGAATGGGTTAATAACTATTAGAATACTGCTAACATAGGTATAAATTTTTTCATGCTTAAAGCGATTTCGTAGGTTTTCTAAGAGAGTTTTCTCATTCAAATCAGGTAAACTACATAAGTCATCAAAGTCTTTCTGTTGAGGCTGTGGAAGAAAACCCCGTTCCATCATCCTGCGACGTTCTTCTGTTACCCGTAGCCATGACTGCAGGCTACCATAATGGATCGATCCATCAAGGTTTTTCTCTCTCAGAAGAAAGCGGTAGTCCTCTCCACTTAAGCGATTTTCCAGAGCCATTCGGGGCCACAACATCATTCGCTGAACTGGACAGTCTGTTGGATTGAGAATCCATTCTTCTCCACCAAATTCCTTTACCTCCGCTAGAACATAACATTTTGTTTTGTCAAGATGAAGTTTGTTTATAAGAGACTCAATCACCTCAGCAGCTGTGGAGTTTTTTCTGGCAGGAATAGGACAGTAGATTGTCCCTTCTGAAATAGTCCCAGGATAGATCCGTAATGTATGTTCATTATCTTCAAAGCGTCGTCTTCCTCCATCATTTATATTCATATTGGATCCTGTCCCATCAGCATGGATAGTATATGTTCAAAGTCGTGCAAACCATTTTCTTGGTAAAATAACTGTAACATAAAAGATGCAAAATATTTAGAAGTAAATATGCATTGCTTTCTGATGTTCAAGAAAGAAAAGCTTAACAAGCATGTTGATTACATCTTCTAAAACACAAAATACTAACTTGTGTCTTAGCACAGCAACAGTTTCATTGAGACCACATAATATTAAGTTTCATTGTCCAAATTTAGGCACTTTCTAAAAATAGTAACTTGCCAAAAAAACATATATTTCAATGTTTTATTATACAAAAATCCAAAGAGTAGAAAGAAAAATGTTTCCCCTGCTGTCTCAAATGTTTTTAAAGAAATTGTGATTAGAACCAAGTTATTTCCTTATACTTAACAAAGACTGGATTAAGACAGAATAATCATGCAAATCTAATTGCCCTGTACCCAAAATTTCTTAAGGATAAAGCAAAAACAAGAAAGAATTCCAACAATGGAGCAAACATTTTGTTAAATTTGTTAAAAACAGTAAGAAGATGGATAAACAGAGAAATTACATAAAACCAAGAAAATGATGAGAGAAACCAACTAAAGAGATAGACATATATTTTCAAGGAATTCTAGGTTCTGACTCCCTCCCTCCCACAAGGTGGGAAGAAGGGAGTTTGGCAAGAGCAATAAAAGAATCCTTCCCCCGACTTGCTGAGTAAATTTAACAAAATTATACAACTAGGCACCACTACAAATTTTATTCAGCTTCCCTTTGTCCTTCAATGCTACCACTGTATCTTTTTACCTAACCTTATTTATTGCATTCCTTACAAGTATTCTGCATTTTCTTCCCATCTTCTCAAACCTCATATACAGTATATCACACTTCTAGAAGAATGATTTCAACTTTTATACCTCACTGAGAAAATAGTGATTTCCTTCAAATGGCTTCTCCAACTCAAAATTTATTCCTATCTTTACCTCATCTATCTTATTCCATTCCTGTCTTCTACTGAGAAAATATGCCCCACACACTTTCCAGGGCTGATAAAACTTATTTCTTATCATCTTCATTAGTTAGTTATATGCCCCCCAAAAAAACCACTCTCATGTGTCATCAATATTTCCCTTATTTATTTCATCCTTTAACATATAAGGATGATGTGCTATTAAAAAAATAAGAAGAAGAAATACTTTCAGTTACTTCCCTTTTTTTTTGTTTTGTTTTGTTTTGTTTTTTTGAGACAGGGTCTTGTTCTGTCGCCCAGGCTAGAGTACAGCGACATGATCTTGGCTCACTGCACCCTCCATCTCCCTGGCTCAGGTGATCCTCTCACCTCAACCTGGCTGGGACTACAGGTGTGCGCCACCTTGCCTGGCTAAATTTTTGTATTTTTAGTAGAGACGGGGTTTCAACATGTTGCCCAGGGTACTCTCTATCCTCTCATACTACTATATATTTGTCAGTCTTCTAATCAAGAAACTATTTTTTCCCTTTTGCCAAGATGGTCTTTCAAACACAGAGATTAATACAGAACATACAAAAAAAACCCAGCCATATAGGCCAGGTGGTGGCTCATACCTGTAATCTCAGCACTTTGGGAGGCCAAGGCGGGCGGATCACCTGAGGTCAGCAGTTCAAGATCAGCCTGGCCAACATGGTGAAACCCTGTCTCTACTAAAAACACAAAATTAGCCAGGCAAGGTGGCACGTCCCTGTAATCCCTGTTACCCAGAGGCCTGAGGCAGGAGAATCACTTGATCCTGGGAGGCAGAGGTTACAGTGAGCTAAGGTCGCACCCCTACACTCCAGCTTGGGTGAGAGAGTGAGACTCTGTCTCAAAAAAAAAAAATTAAAAAAAAACTAGTTAGGAAAGGATAAACATTTCACTGTGGTACTGGTTCAATTGCTAATCTGAGTTGAAGTGAAGAAAATTAACAGTCCTATCTCATAGCATACTAAAAATAGATTCCATCTATGGATTTGTACCTATCAATCTGTTCTGGGCTCTATATTCTATTCCATAGGTCTATTTTTCTACCCCGAACCTCTGTTAATTACTACAGTCCTATAATAAATTTTGGTATCTGAAGGGCACATTACCTTAATGTGTTGTTCTTTACAAATTTTACGTTGGCTATTTACTCTACCATAAAAATGTTTAAGTTCACATGTTTACTATCATGAATAAAAACCTTTTCAGATTTTAATACTGCATTGATTTTACAGATTAATATTGGACATAACTGACATCTTATTGACTCTTCTCATTCATGAACACCATGCTGTTGGCTTTTAAAAATTACAACTATATTTTTCACTTCTAAAGTTTTTGTCATTTTCAAATCCACCTCATCTTTTTTCTGCCAGTTTACATTCCGAAATTATTTATACTTAAGGGCTATTACTCCTTTTCTTTTTGAAAATCCTGAGTATGTAATTTAATATTTTTCAGACTAACATTGAAACGTCATCCAGACTGAACTGCTCTTCTGGTTGTTTATTTCATATCCTCCTTAGCATGAGATGACTTTGTATGTTTGAGAATTTAGCTTTACAAGTGGACTTTTGATGGAACTTCTTTTGTTTTTCACACAAACACTTACTGAGAACCTGTTTACTACTTTTTTAAGAGAACCACAGTATCATAAATATATTTTTTAACTAAAAATTTTTGGTATTAAATGATCAATTGATATTCAAATTTCCTCAGTTATCTCGTAAACAGTTTTCTTACCGATAGTCTAGATGAAGATTCTGCTCTACAATAACAGTGAGGATATACTCTGAGTTACCAGGTTCCTAGTTGTATAGCTATGTTTAGTTTCCTGAATCCCTAAGTATTTGGTTCATATAAGCTATGGCATCTGGCAGCAGTCAGCAGCAAATCTTCTTACAGCCAGAGAGACTGTGACCTGTACCACTCCAGAAGATGTGCTAAGTCAAGGGGTCCCCAACCACTGGGCCATGGACCAGTGACAGTCCATGGCCTGTCAGGAATTGGGCCGCACAGCAAAAGATGAGCAGCAAGTGAGTGAGCATTACTGCCTGGGCTCTGCCTCCTGTCAGATAGTCAGCAGCATTAGATTGTCATAGAAGCATAAGCACTATTGTGACCTGCACACACAAAGGATCTAGATTGCATGCTCCTTATGAGAATCTAACTAATGCCTGATGACCTAATACCTGATGATCTGAGGCAGACTAGTTTCATCCCGAAACCATCCCCTACTACCCCATCTGTGGAAAAACTGTCATCTATGAAACCAGTCCCTGGTGCCAAAAAGGTTAAAGATCACTGTACTAAGTAACTACAATCTAATCCCTAAAGTTATATAATATGGCAGCCCTGGAAGTAAACTCAGAAACATCTTTTTTAACAGAGGAGTCCTATCTTGGTCCACTGTTTCCAACAATAAGCCCAACTCTAATTACACTTCCCTATTACTTCAAAGCAGCCAAAACCTCACCTGCTCCTTCCTGAAACACAGAAATGTTTACGTTTTTTGAGCCCTAGTTTTGTCAATTTGGTTTTTTCTTTGTTATTTTATCAATTACTGCTTTGTTTTTTTGGTTTTCGTTTTACAAAAAGGAGGGTTTGTCTCAAAATACCACTCAGAAATCCATCTTGATCACAAGCCAGTCCTTGCTAAAATACTTCAAAAATCTGTATTTGCAAATGCAAGATATGAGCTTTCATTAAAATCATCCGGGGAACTTTTTCAAAACATATATTACCGGCCAGGCATGGTGGCTCATGCCTGTAATCCCAGCACTTTGGGAGGCCCAGGTGGGTGGATCACGAGGTCAGGAGATCAGGACCATCCTGGTTAACATGGTGAAACCCCATCTCTACGGACAATACAAAAATTAGCCAGGCGTGGTGGCGGGCACCTGTAGTCCCAGCTACTCAGGAGGCTGAGGCAGGAGAATGGCATGAACCCAGGAGGCGGAGCTTGCAGTGAGCCAAGATCACACCACTGCGCTCCAGCCTGGGCAACAAGAGTGACACTCCATCTCTAAATAAATAAATAAATAAATATTTTTTTAAAATGTACATTACCAGGCTCAACAATAGTTATGAGTTGAGGAAATGTAGGTAATTCTGTTATTGCTGATCCAGAAAATAGTATTTGAAAATCACTGTATTCCCAAGTGTTTGGGAACTCACTTTCTACTCCCTTACCACTCTTCCCACATAGCAAGCTACCCGACAATGCTCTGGAAAAGTCACGAAATTCCAGAGTTGGTAATCCAAAGGTCTTTCCTCATTCTTCATTTTAACACACCACACTACGGCATGACTAAAGCAGCCGATTTCTAGTTCTTGAAAGTGTCCTCACATAGTTATTTTTCTTGTAGTCTTCCTCTTTTTCTTACTCCTACAGCTCCTTTTCCATTAACTCATTTTATTTTGTTGTTGTTTTGTTTTTGTATTTGTTTTCGTTTTATAGAGCCAGGGTCTGTCTCTGTCATGCAGGTTGGAGTACAGTGGCACAATCATGGCTCACTGCAGCCTCAACCTTCTGGGCTCAAGTGATCCTCCTGCTTCAGTCTCCCGAGTAGTTGTGACTATAAGTGCGTGCCACCAAAGGCAGCAGCGGCCCATCAACAGCGGCCACTGCCATGACACCAGCTGCAGTGGGGGAGGTGCAGCCAGAACTGCATGCTCCACGGAGGCAGCAGAAGCCAGGAACAGGTGGGAGCCCCGCCACCTTCTGAGTTGACAGGGCAGGAGTTTTGCGCTCCCTGGGTGCAGCTGTGGCCACCCATCCAGGTGCGCTGCAGACCTGGGCATCACTGTGCTCTTGGGGGATGGGAGTAGGCAGGAGCCCCACCCTCCCAGGCACAGCTGCAGCCGCCCAACCTGCAGCTGCAGACCCAGGCATCTCTGCACTCTCAGAGGCCTGGGAAGGCCCCCCGCCCAGCCACTGCAGGTTCAGAAGTGTTTGCTCCCACTGCCTGGCCTCTCCTCACTCCCAGCACCCACTCCAATCTCACAGCAAGGTTGGGTCCGAGCCTGGGCACTGTCACAGTGTGGTCAAGTGTGCGCACGCTCCAGATAGCACTGATACACCAGTCCCCTACCACCTCGGCCCCCTCTAAACTTTGGGCACCTACAAACGCTAGAGGGAGGCCAAGGGGGTACTGAGGGCAGTTCAGTGCTGGCCTGTAGGCGCCCCCTGTCACAAACAGCCTGGGCACCATGAACAGCAGCAGGAGGTAGACAGGCTCCTGGGCAAAAGGAGGCAGGTCCCTGGTGAAGCCCCACCTTCAAGCCAGGGAAGGCCTGAAGCCTGGGGACAAGGCTTTCCATTGGCACCTGATGACCAGAGTGGGAACTTGTGGTGCTTTCTCCAGGCCCACCCATGGTTGTCCATGAACCAATGAGTACACACTTCCTCCCTGCTGAGACCTATAAAAACCCAAACTCAGCCAGACTTGAGGAGACAACCACCTGCCAGTTGCAGAGAAAAGGTGCCCACCCCAGGGTCTCCTCTCTACCGAGAGCTGAGATGACGGGACAACTAGCTGCAGGGAGAAGCTACCCACTCCAGGGTCTCCTCTGCTGAGAGCTGAAGAGTTATGCAACAACCAACTGCAGAGAGGAGCTACCCACTCCATGGTCTCCACTCTGCTGAGAGCTGAACACTCATCAGGATACCCTGGTTGCAGAGAGGAGCTACCCACTGCAAGTCTCCTCTGAGCTGTTCTAGCACTCAATAAAGCTCCTCTTCGCCTTGCTCACCTTCCACTTCTCCGCATACCTCATTCTTCCTGGGTGCAGAACAAGAACTCAGGACCTGCCGAATGGCAGGGCTAAAAGAACCATAACACAAACAGGGCTGAAATACGCCCCTTGCTCATCGCATTGTAGGCAACAGGAGAGAAGAGAGAAGGAGAAAAGAGCTGAGGACCTTCATGGAGCCCAGACCTGGGGGGTCCCTGAGCCAAGGCTGTGACACCTTCCTTGAGGCTCTGCGGTTCCTGGCATCTCCAAGCTTCCGAACACCGCTGCATTCCCCAGTGCCAGCAATGGAAGCTGCTTATGGTACGCCTAGTCCAGCCACAGCCTTGCAGGGAGGCCAGCGCCTGTGCCTGCACCCGGAGCTGCCTGCCCCACTGCAGCCAGCATGCTCGGTTCTGTACAGTGGCCAAACTCCTCGCTCACTCACACAACCCTCGCCACTCCATGCCTGGCTCACCTTTGGTAGGTGTGGGATCCAGGCTGGTAGTGCAAGCCAAAGACAGCCTGCCATTCAGAGTGAGCAGAACAAGCCCAGCAGACCCAAGAAAAACTCAGGCAAAGGCGCCACTGGCCACAGACGTTTCCAGCCAGAAAAGTATCATCCCAAGAAGTATCACCCTATAGCAAGATGGAATGCTGCCCAGGCTGGTCCACAAAGCCAAAAATTTTTGTGTAAAAATTTTTACTATATGCTCCTTTACAGGAAAATTTTGCTGACGGTTGTTCTAGGGTAGCCACTAAAAAATATTTTTTTTAGGCTGGGCCTGGTGGCTCACGTCTGTAATCCCAGCACTTTGGGAGGCTGAGGCAGGCGGATCACTTAAGGTCAGGAGTTTGAGGCCAGCCTGGTCAACATGGTGAAACCCTGTCCCTACTAAAAAGTACAAAAAAAATTAGCCAGGCAGGGTGGTGCGTGTCTGTAATCCCAACTATTCGGGAGGCTGAGGCAGGAGAATCGCTTGAACTCAGGAGGCACAGGTTGCAGTAAGCCAAAATCACACCACTGCATTCTAGCCTGGGCAACTGAGTGCAACTCCATCTCAAAAAAAAAAAAAAAAAAAAAAAAGATTTTTTAAGTATAACTTTCCATGTGGCACAGATACACCACGGAATACTATGCAGTCATAAAAAAGAATGAGATAACGTTCCTTTATAGCGACATGGATGGAGCTGGAGGCCATTATCCTAAGTAAACTAATGCAAGAACAGAAAACCTAACTCTGCACTTCTAAATGGGAGCTAAAAACTGAGTACACATGAACACAAAGAAGGGACCAATAGACACCAGAGCCTACTTGAGGGTGAAGGGTGGGAGGAAGGCGAGGATCAAAAAACTACCTATCGGGTACTGTGCTTATTATCTGGGTAACAAAATCATCTGTACACCAAACCCCTGCAACTCACAATTTATCTAAAGAACCAACCTGTACATGTACTCTTGAAACTAAAAGTTATAAATAAATAAGTGTAACTTTCCAACTAGTAGAGTGAAAAAAACAGAATAATGAGTTCAAAAGAAAGCAAGAAAGGAGAAGGGGAAAAAAGTCAGAATAGGTGGATCAAATAGAAAACAAATAGTAAAGTTTTAAGCTAAATACAACAATAATTATATTATATTACATGTAAATGTTCCAGTTAAAAAACAAAGATGGTCAGATCAAATTTTTAAAATTCAACTATCTGCTATTTTCATGAGGATGCAGAATCAGAAAGTTTTTTTTTTTTAAAGGAGAACAAATACCATACAAACAGTAGCCAAAAGAAAGTTGGTATAATTTAAAAAAAAAAAAAAAAAAAGCTGGTATAATACATCAAAATAACATCAAGCAAAACAGGAAAAGAAAATGGAATTAAATATCTCTTAAGGGATTTTTTTAGCCCTTCCATACTATTATTTTAGGCTTAGGCCTGAGACAAAGGTCTCTGGATATCACTGGTGTTCTTGAAAAGAAGTACAAAACAGAAAAAGATTTCGGAAGTTAAGGAGGAAGCCACAGAGTGGCAAGTAAGTAGTTAGCAGATGTTGATCAAATCTGCTACAAAGAAAGCAGGAGTAGGGCTGGGCGCAGTGGCTCACACCTGTAATCCCAGCACTTTGGGGGGCCGAGGCAGGAGAATACAAGGTCAGGAGTTCAAGACCAGCCTGGCCAAGATGGTGAAACCCCATCTCTACTAAAAATACAAAAATTAGCCGGGCGTGGTAGCACATGACTGTAGCCCCAGCTGCTCAGGAGGCTGAGGCAGGAGAATCGCTTGAATCCGGGAGGCGGTGAGTGGAGATCATGCCACTGCACTCCAGCCTGGAGACAGAGCAAGACTCTGTCTCAAAAAAAAAAAAAAAAAAAAAAAGAAAGCAGGAGTATTGTAAGTGAAATGTTTATTAGTTAGGGGGCTTGGGAACACAACTCTATGACTATAAATAGGATCAAGCAAGGAAGCCGAAACTAAAAACTGAAGAAAAAGAGAAAGAAGGTCTAACTGGTGAGCCAAAGTTCCTTGGTAAGCAAGACTAAATGAGATTAAGGTCAAAGGTGGACAGATGTCTCTCAGAAAGGAAAAAAAAAAAAGGACACTATTTTACTGAAAGAATTAAAAAAAAATTGCAGAGAAACAGAATTTGAGATAAGATGTGACAAGAGTGCATATCAGCTAATCATTACTACATAGAATATAGAAGCCCAAGTTTTACCTATAGCAGATCAATGTCAAGTAAAAACAAAAGTGGGTGCTGACAGAAAACACATTTTGTACTATTTCAGTTGAAGAAAATGTAATGGAAGAAATAAATTATCAAGCTGGGCACAGTAGTGCATGCCTATAGTCATAGCTATTTGAAAGGCTGAGGTGGGAGGATTGCTTGAGCACAGGAGTTCACCACCAGCCTGGGCAATATTTAAGACACCATCTCTAAATAAACAAAATGTTAATAGTTGGCAGGCCACATGTAGAATGAAAACCTCTCACCTTACACAAAAATCAACTCAAAATGGATCAAGGACTTAAATCTAAGACCTGAATAGAAATTCTACAAGATAATGTCAGAAAAACCTTTCCAGGCTTTGGCTTAGGCAAAGACTTTATGATCAAGAACCCAAAAGCAAATGCAACAAAAACAAAGATGAATAGATGGGACTTAATTAAACTATTTAAAAGCCTCTGCACAGAAAAAGAAACAATCAGCAAAGAGACAACCCACAGAGTGGAAGAAAATCTTCACAATGTATATATCCAATAAAGGACTAATATCCAGAAACTACAAAGAACTCAAACAAATTAGCAAGAAAAACAAACAATCTCATCCAAAAGTAGGCTAAGGACATGAATAGACAATTCTCAAAAGAAGATATACAAAAGGTCAATAAACATGAAAAAATGCTCAACATCATTAATGATGAGGGAAATGCAAAACAAAATAACAATGTGATACCACCCTACTCCTGCAAGAATGGCCAAAAAAAAAAAAAAATCAAAAAAATAATAGATGTTGGCAGCGATGTGGTGAAAAGAGAATACACTTTTACACTGCTGGTGGGAATGTAAAATAGTACAACTACTATAAAAAAAACAACATGGAGATTCCTTAAAGAATTAAAAGTAGGCCAGGTGCAGTGGCTCACGCCTATAATCCCAGCACTTTGGGAAGCCAAGGCGGGTGGATCACTTGAGGTCAGGAGTTTGAGACCAGCCTGACCAACATGGCGAAACCCCATCCCTACTAAAAGTATGAAAAATTAGCTGCGCATGGTGGCACGTGCCTGTAGCCCCAACTACTCAGGAGACTGAGGCACGAGAATCACTGGAACCCAGGAGGCAAAGTTTACAGTGAGCCCAAATCATGCCACTGCACTCCAGCCTAGGCAACAGAGTATCACCCAGTTGCCACTACTGAGTATCTACCCGGAGAAAAAGAAGTCATTTATACAAAAAAAGATACTCCCACAGGCATGTTTATGGCAGCACAATTCACAACTGCAAAAATATAGAACCAGCCCAACTGCCCATCAATCAATGAGTGGATAAAGAAATTGTGGTCAATATACACCATGGAATACTACTCAGCCATAAAAAGAAACAAAATAATGGCATTCACAGTGACCTGGATGGAACTGGAGACCATTATTCTAAGTGAAGTAACTCAGGAACGGAAAACCAAACATCGTATGTTCTCACTCATAAGCAGGAGCTAAGCTATGAGGATTCAAAGACCTAAGAATGACATGATGAACTTTGGGGACTTGGGGGAAAGGGTGGGAGGTGGGTAAGGGATAACAAATGGGGTATAGTGTATACTCCTCAGGCGATAGGTGCACCAAAATCTCAGAAATCACCACTAAAGAACTTACTCAGCCAGGCGCAGTGGCTCACGCCTGTTAATCCCAGTACTTTGGGAGGCCGAGGCAAGCCAATCACTTGAGGTCAGGAGTTCAAGACCAGCCTGGTCAACACGGCAAAACCCCGTCTCTACTGAAAATACAAAAATGGCCGGGCACAGTGGCTCACACCTGTAATCCCAGCACTTTGGGAGGCTGAGGCGGACAGATCACCTGAGGTCAGGAGTTCAAGACCAGCCTGGCCAACATGGCGAAACCCTGTCTTTACTAAAAGTACAAAAAATTAGCCGGGCATGGTGGGTGCTTGTAATCCCAGCTACTCAGGAGGCTGAGGCAGGAGAATCGCTTGAACCTGAGAGGCGGAGGTTGCAGTGAGCCAAGATTGTACCTCTGTACTCCAGCCTGGGCGACAAGAGCGAGACTCTATCTCAGGACAAAAAAAAAAAAAAAAAAAAAATTAGCTGGGTGTGGTGGCACATGCCTGTAATCTCAGCTATTTGGGAGGCTGAGGCAGAATCACTTGAACCCGGGAGGTGGAGGTTGCAGTGAGCAGAGATCACACCACTGAACTCCAGCCTTGATGACAGAGTGAGATTCCATCTCAAAAATAAAAATTAAAAATAAAAAAAAACTTACTTATGCAACCAAGCATCACTTGTTCCCCAAAAACCTATGAAAATGAAAAAAACAAAACGTGAATTATTGTATGACACACTAGTATATGTGTATCAGCTTAGCCTGACCAGTAAGTACTCTGACAACTTTTATACATATAACATTTATACATATAAATGACAGCTGACCGTAAGAATAAAACAATACACGTAAAGAACTAAGCACATTATTGGCATTTATATAGCAATCAGACAATGCTGTACCTTTTATATAGAAAATTATTTAATATTCTTTTTATTCTCTATCTCAATGAAGACACTTCAAAAGTATATGCTAACAGTATACACTAACGTCGTAAGAAAGTTGCTGTGGTTCAGCAGGGTGTAGTTCAGAATAGGCCAGCTTATGATGTTATTCATTGGACTGAGTTAGAAGGGACTAATTATGGAGGAAAACTGTGGTGAAGAAAGAAAACAAGGAATAAAGACTTTCCTTTAAACTAGAAGTTCAGTTAAAGAAATAAAAAAGTCCCTAAAGATTTTTAATGCAGTGTTCTGTACAGTATTCTGCAGTGTTAATAAATTACTTTTCAAAAAACATAATGTTGTTTTTGCTTTTTTATCAAATCCCCAAGACTATTTTCTTTATTTTAAAAAAAAAAAAAAGTGTCCTTTCTCTTTATGCATGCTTTATCATAGGTCTCTACTGATAAATGTTAGTAAGAAAGATCATACATTGTTGGCCAGGCATGATGGCTCATGCCTGTAATCCCAGCACTTTGGTAAGTCAAGGCAGATGGATCGCTTGAGGTCAGGAGTTTAAGACCAGCCTGGCCAACATGGTGAAACCCCATCTCTACTAAAAAAAAAAAAAAAAAAAAATACAGGCCAGGCATGGTGGCTCATGCCTGCAATCTCAACACTTTGGGAGGCCAAGGCAGGCATCTCACAAGGTCAGGAGTTTGAGACCAGGCTGGACAACATGGTGAAACTCGGTCTCTACTAAAAATACAAAACAAAAAATTAGCCGGGCATGGTGGCACACGCCTGTAACCCCAGCTACTCAGGAGGCCGAGGCAGGAGAATCGCTTGAACCTGGAAATCAGAGGTTGCAGTGAGCCAAGCCTGAGCCACTGCACTCCCCCTTGGGTGACAGAGTGAGATTCTGTCCCAAAAAAAAGAAAAGATCATACATTGTCATCCAGTAGCAAGAAAAGTGGAACTGGGCCGGGCACGGTGGCTCACGCCTGTAATTCCAGCACTTTGGGAGGCCGAGGCGGGCAGATCACCAAGTCAGGAGATCAAGACCATCCTGGCAAACACGGTGAAACCCCGTCTCTACTAAAAATACAAAAAAAAAAATTAGCCGGGCATGGTGGCGGGCGCCTGTAGTCCCAGCTTCTCGGGAGGCTGAGGAAGGAGAATGGCATGAACCCGGGAGGCAGCGGAGCTTGCAGTGAGTGGAGATCGCGCCACTGCACTCCAGCCTGGGCAACAGAGCGAGACTCCATCTCAAAAAAAAAAAAAGAAAAGTAGAACTGAATCAAGCAAATGTATTATGCATTTAAAAAGTAAAAAAGAAAAAAAAATTGAACTTTAATGTTGAAAAAATAACTCAAACCAAAGGTCTCATAGTACATACAGAAAACACTATAACATCAAAGGCAAGATCTATTTGAGAAAACATTACTGATTTGCGTATGGCTATAAATATCACTGGGGAGAGTTATTAAACATTTTGAATTTTAGATAAATAACTATGGGGAACTTGTGTTCATGACCTAATATTTCTTCATTCTTTAGTGCTTACAATTAGAGTGTTCCACAAATAAATATAGTCACTACCATACAAATGTTTAATCACATATATAAACATATACGTAACTTATTTTGATACATAAACATTTAGATATGTAAACTTTGCAAACTATGTATTTAGAAGTAAATTTGCTTTTTAAAAGCCGCCAAATACTCTTTTTACAAACCCATTTCCTCCTCTTCCTAGGCACACAACTAGACTTTATTTCCCAATCTTCCCTGGGGTTACATGTGGACATATGATCAAGCCCTAGGTAAATGGTATGTGGGGCAGAGATTATGTACATTCTCTCCAGGCTGAGCCAAAAAAACCCTCTAAAAGCATCTGCCTTTCCTAGTCTGCTATAAGAATGGAGACAACCTGGGGAAAAGCTCAAAGGCCCTAAGGGACACAGAGCCACTAGGGGGAAGGAGTCTTGGTCCCAAAGGACCACACACAGAAGAGTGTCTACCATCACCCCACCTCCATCCACCTAAATTAGACTATGATGTAAATGAGAAATAAACTTTACTTGTATAGAGCTGCTGATATTTGGAGGGTGTTTAGGTATAGTAGTTGGGCTACCCTGACTAATGCACTATTATAAAAATTTTCCAAACCCTCTCCTATAAGGAATCCTGTCAGGAAATTCCTCTTATATTCAATCCATCAATAAGCACTATAGGTCTGCCTTTAAAATACATCCTGAACCTATTTTCTTATCATTCCCATCTCTATCATCTGCTTCAAGCCCTATCATTCTCTCACCTGAATTAGTGAAAAAGCATGGTATCCTCCCTTCTATCATTGCTCTACTATAGTCTATTTTTCCACACAGCAGGCAGAGTCACCCTTTTTAAAGGAAAATCAAACCATGCCACTCTACTTCAACGGCTCTCAACACAAATAAAACTGAAAGCTCTTACTGTAGTCTAAAAGGGCCCACATTATTTCACCCCTTCAAATTTCATCTTTCTCTCACTCCACTGAAGCCTCAGTGGTCTTTTTCTTTCTGTTTTTAAGTTTATTCCTAATTCAGAATCTTTCCACTTCCTTCCTGGTCCCTCTACTTGAACCTTCTTTCATATCACTGAGGTCTCTGTTCAAACTTCGAATCCTCAGCAACGGTTTTCCTTAGGATACTATCTAAAATAATCCTCTATCCCCCATCTTCTATCATTCTATTCCCTTATCCTGATTTATTTTTATGAAAGAATTTGATGTATTACCTAAAATTATATTTTATTTTTTGTTTGTTTGTTTACTGTCTTATTTCTCCATTAAAATGTAAGTGACTTCGTCCTTCCCATCATGGGTATCCACAGCTCAAAAATTTATTTGTTGAAGAAATAAATTCACATACACATTAATCTATTTTAGCAATCATTTTTCTTGCTTAGTCATTTTATTAAAATTCACTACATAGCTTTTTCCCCTTTTTCCTTTCTCATCTATTTTCATGCATAATATATATACACTGCTTTATTTGACTTCCTTTAAGAGCTCTTTTCAACATTAATTTGACAATGGCTAACTTTAAAAAATGAGCAAGTAATCAAAGTCCTTTCCTAAGGAAGTAATCAATCAATGATGCTGATTCAATAAGCATGCCTACCAATATGGATGGAAGATGAGTGGCCATTTCATGCAGCTATCTTTAACCTCAAGAATACTGCTAAATGGGCCGGGCGCGGTGGCTCAAGCCTGTAATCCCAGCACTTTGGGAGGCCGAGACGGGCGGATCACGAGGTCAGGAGATCGAGACCATCCTGGCTAACACGGTGAAACCCCATCTCTACTAAAAATTACAAAAAACTAGCCGGGCGAGGTGGCGGGTGCCTGTAGTCCCAGCTACTCGGGAGGCTGAGGCAGGAGAATGGCATGAACCCGGGAGGCGGAGCTTGCAGTGAGCTGAGATCCGGCCACTGCACTCCAGCCTGGGTGACAGAGCAAGACTCCGTCTCAAAAAAAAAAAAAAAAGAATACTGCTAAATGATAGTTTCCATAACCCTAGTAATGGAGCAAGAAATAAGAAAATAAGGCTGGGTACGGTGGCTCACGTCTGTAATCCCAGCACTTTTGGAGGCCAAGGCAGGTGGATCAACTGAGTTCAGGAGTTCAAGACCAGCCTGGCCAAATATGGCGAAACTCTGTCTCTACTAAAAATACAAAAATTTGTGGGTGTGGTGACGGGCGCCTGTAACCCCAGCTACTCTGGAGGCTGAGGCAGAAGAATCGCTTGAACCTGGGAGGCAGAGGTTGCAGTGAGCTGAGGTCACACCATTGCACTCCAGCCTAGGCGACAGAGCGAAAACTCTCTCAAACAAACAAAAAAAGAAAATGAAAAAAAAATTAAACCATGAAGAATGGATATGCAGTTATATTCACGTATTAATATCCACATAATAAAATATTACTCAACCACAAAAAAGAATAAACTACTGATATCACAACAGCTAAAACACTATGTTAAACGAAAGAAGTCAGAAACAAAAAGTACGTAGGTATGATTACCCCATGAACAGACAAAACTAACCCACAATGACAGAAATTAAAATGTATAGGTGGAGGGAAGAGGGAAGAGGCAAGATGGCCGAATAGAACCCTCCAGCAATCACCCCCAACTCCCAACAGAACACCAAACTGCACAACTATTCACACAAGAAAGCACCTTCGTAAGAACCAAAAATCAGGTAAGTGATCACAGAATCTGGTTTTAACATCTTATCAAGGAAAAAGCCACTGGTGAGGGTAGGAAAGACAGTCTTGAACCGCCAACACCATCCCTGTCCTATCCTCTGGCGGCAGCCATGTTGTCCAGAGAGAATCTGTGTACTTGTGGGAGAGATAGCACAGCGATTGTGGGACTTTGCACTGAAACTCAGTGCTGTCCCATCACAGTGGAAAGCAACACAGGGCAGAATTCAGTCGGTACCTATGGAGGGAGCATTTAGACCAGCGCTAATCAGAGGGGAATTGTCCATCCCAGTGGTTGGAACCTGAGTTCTGGCTAGTCCTACCATGGCAAGCTAAAGTACTCTGGAGTCATAAATAAACTTAGAAGGCAGTCTACGCCACTAGGACTTCAATTCCTGGGCAAGTCTTGGTGTTGCATGCACTTGGCATCAGTGGACTTGAGGTGCACATGACCCAGTGAGAGACCAGGTAGGGCGGCCCAAACAGTGCTTGCATTACCCCTCTCCCAGCACCAGGCAGCACAGCTTGCAGCTCCAGGAGAACCTCCTTCTGCTTAAGGAGAGGAAAGTCACATTGTCTTACCACTTGGATATCAGCTCAGCCACAATACAGTAAAGCACCAAGCAGAGTCCTGATGCCCCCATTCCAGGCTCTACATCCCAGATGACATTCCTAGACACACCCTGAACCAGAAAGGAACCAGCTGCCATGAAAGGAAAGATCCAGTCCTGGCAGGATTTATCAACTGCTGCCTAAAAGGTCCTTGGACCTTGAATAAACTTCAGTAGCCAGCAGTGGCCAGGCAGTACTTGCCATGGGCCTTGGGCGAGACCTAGTACCATACTAGCTTCAGATGTAACCCAGTGCATTCCCAGCTGTGGTGGCCACCTTGAGAGACTCCTTATGCCTGAGACAGGGAGACAGAAGAGCAAAAAGGATTTTGTCTTGCAACTTGGGTATCAACTCAGCTACAGTAAAATAAAGCACCAAGCAGACTCCGAAAGTCCCTGATTTCCGGCCTTAGCTCATGGACAGCATTTCCAGACCCACCCTGGGCCAGAAGGGAACCCACTGCTCTGAAGAGAGACCCAAGTCTGGCAGGATTCACCACAAGCTGACTAAAGAGCCTTCAGGCCTTGAAAAAACGTCAGTGGTAACCAGGCAGTATTCACCACGGGCCTGTGGAGGTGGTAGCCACAGGAAGAGACTCCTTCTGCCTAAGGAAAGAAGAGGAAAGAGTAAAAAGGACTCTGTCCTACAACTTAGGCACCAGCTCAGCCACAGAAAAATAAAGCACCAAGGAGATTCCTAAAGTTCCCAACTCCAGGCCCTAGCTCCCAGCCAGCATTTCCAGACCCACCCTGGGCCAGAAGGGAACCTTCCTCCCTGAAGAGAAGCACAGGAGCCTGTCTGGATTCACTACCCACTGACTAAAGCACCCTAGGGCACTCAGTAAACATCAACAGTAGCCAGGCAATAGTCACCACAGGCCTTGGGCAAGACCCCATATTGTGCAGACTTCAGGTCTGATCCAGCGCAGTCCAAGAGGTGGTGGTCATGGCAGTGCTTGGGTCATCCCTCCCCAAATTCCAGGCAGCTCGGCAAGGAGATACAGACTCCACCAGTTTGAGGAAAAGTAAGGGAAGATAACAAGAGACTCTGCCTGGTAATCCAGATAATTCTACCGGAACTAACCCAGACCACAAAGGCGGTACCTCTATGAGTCTGTAAAAGCCACAGCGTTACTGGGGCTTGGGGTGTATCCTAATGAAGAGACAGCTACAATAACCAAAGACAGATCATAATACTCAATTCACTTTGAATACTTGGAAAACCTTCTAAAGAAGGACAGTTACAAAAAAAGCCCAGACTGCAAAGATTACAACAAATACCTAACTCTTCAATGCCCAGACACCAACGAACATCCACAAGCATCAACACCACCCAGGAAAACATGAACTCACCAAACATACTAAATAAGGCAGCAGTGAGCAAACCTAGACAGAGATAGGTGACCTTTTAGAGAATTCCAGATCGTTGTTTTCAGGAAACTCAACAAAACTCAAGATAACACAGAAAAAATTCAGAATCCTATCAGATAAACTTAACAAAGACTAAAATGATTTTTAGAAATCAAGCAGAAATTTGGGAGCTAAAAAATTCAACTGACAATCTGAAGAACGCATCAGAGTCTCTCAACAGCTGAATTAGTCAGGCAGGAGAAACAATTAATGAGCTTGAAGATAGGCTACTTGAAAATACACAGAGAAAGACAAAAGAAAAAAGAATAACATAAGAATAAAGCATGCCTACAAGATCTAGAAAATAGCCTCAAAAGGGCAAATCTAAGAGTTATTGAGGCTGGGTGCTCGATAACACCTGCAATCCCAGCACTTTGGGAGGCCAAGGTGGAAGGATCACTTGGGCCCAGGAGTTCAAGACAGCCAGGCAACATAGAGAGATTCCATCTCTACAAGATAAATATTTTTTAATTAACTGGATGTGGTTGCACAAGCTTGTGGTCCCAGCAAAGGAGGCTGAGATGGGAGGATCACTTGAACCCAAGAGGTCAAGGCTGCAATGAGCCATGATCATGTCACTGCACTCCAGACCAGCCTGGATGACAGAGCGAGATCCCATCTATAGAGCTATAGTAACCAAAACAGCATAAAAACAGACGAATGAAACAGAATGGAGAACCCAGAAATGAATCCATACATCTATAGTGAATTCATTTTTGACAAAGGTGCTGAGAACACACACTGGGGAAAAGACAGTCTTTTCAATAAATAGTGCTTGGAAAACTGGATATCCATACGCAGAAGGGAGAAACTAGATCCCTCTCTCTCACCATATACAAAAATCAAAATTAAAATGGATTAAATATCTAAATCTAGGACCTGAAACTATCAAACCACTAAAAGAAAACATTGGAGATCTCTCTAGGACATTAGTCTGGGCAAAGATTTGTTGAGTAATACCCCAAAAGCTCAGGAAACCAAAGCAAAAATGGACAAATAAGATTACATCAAGTCAAAAAGATTCCGCATAGCAAAGGCAACAATCAGTAAAGTGAACAAACAACCCACAGAATGGGAGAAAATATTTGCAAACTGTCTATTTGACAAGCGATTAATAACAAGAATATATAAGGAGTTCAAACAACTCAACAGGAAAAAAATCTAAAAATCTGATTTTAAAATGGGCAAAAGACTGGAATAGACATTTCTCAAAAGACGTACAAAATGGCAAGCAGGTGTATGAAAAGGTACTCAACATCACTGTACATTAGAGAAATGCAAATCAAAACTACAATGAGATATTATCTTACCACAGTTAAAATAGCTTTTATCCAAAAGGCAGACAACAAATGCTGGCAAGGATGTAGAGAAAAGGGAACACCTGTACACTGTTGGTGAGAATGTAAATTAATACAGCCACTATAAAGAACAGTTTGAAGGTTCCTCAAAAAACTAAAAACAGAACTACTACATGATCAAGCAAATTAACTGGTACGTATATACTCAAAAGAATGGAAATCAGTATATCAAAGCGGAATCTGCACTCCCGTGTTTATTGCAGCACTATTCACAATCACCAAGATTTGGAATCAACCTAACTGTCCATCAACAGACAAATGGATAAAGAAAATGTGATGCATATAACACAATGAAGTTGGTATTCAGCCATAAAAAAAGAATGAGATCCCATCATTTGCAACAACATGGATGGAACTGCAGGATATTATGTTAAGCAAAATAAGCCAGGCACAAAAAGACAAACTTTGTATTATCTCATTCATTTGTGGGAGCTAAAAATTAAAATAATTTTAACTCATGAAAATAAAGAGTAGAGTGATGGTTATCAGAGGCTGGGAAGAATATTAAAGGGGCGGAGGAGAGTGGGGATGGTTAATGGGTACAAAAATATAGTTAGAATGAATAAAACGTAGTATTTCACAGCACAACAAGGTGACTACAGTCAACAATAATTTATTTTACATTTAAAAATAACTAAAAGAAGTATAATTGAAATGCTTATAACAAAGAAATGATAAATGCTTGGGGTAGATACCCCATTTGCCCTAATGTGATTATTATACACTGTATGCTTGTATCAAAATATCTCAAGTACCCCATAAATATATACAACTACTACGTACCCATAAAAACTAAAAAGTTTTAAAAAGCATAGATGGGGCAGAGAAGAAGGGACTGACTGAAACAAGAGGGAACTCTCTGGAGTTGATGGAAATGTTATGCTTATTTTTGGTGGTGATTATACCAGTGTATACCATTTTCAAAACTCATACTGAGCACTTATGATCTGTGCACTTTATCGTATGTTAATTGTTTCTCAGTTAAAATGAATTTTAAAAAGATACCGCCACACATCTAAGAAAGCAAAATATACGTAAGGTCGCAAGAAGACCTAAATACATGGAAAAATACACTATATCCAATAAATTGACTTCAGTATCATTAAGAAGCCAACTCTCCTTCAAAATGATATACAATTCCAACAAATCCAGTACAATTCCAAACAAAATTCTAGTAGGTTCTGAACAAATTAACAAGCTGATTCTCAATGTGTATTTGAAATCTAATGGACCTAGAATAGCCAAGACAATCTTAAAGAATAACAAAGTTGGAGGACTTATACTACCAAATAGCAAGACTTAGTACGAGGCCACAAAAAGTATAGTACTTGGTACAAGGAGAGACATAAGAGAATCCAGAAACGGGCTCCTATACAATGATGTTCTAACTTAAAACAAAGATGCCACTGCAATTCAGTATGGGGAAAGGAAAGCCTTCTATGTCAATGGTGCTGAACCAACTGGATTGTCTAGAAAAATTAATTCATGGACAAAAATTACTTTATGATGGATCATAGACCATGAAAGGTAATAAAATTAACATTTCCAGAATAGACCCAATAAGAAGATTTGCATGAGCCAGGCACGGTGGCTCACACCTGTAATCCCAGCACTTTGGGAGGCCAAGGCAGGTGGAACACCTGAGGTCGGGCATTCACCAGCCTGAGCAACATGGAGAAACCCTGCCTCTACTAAAACTACAAAATAAGCCGGGCATGGTGGTGCATGCCTGTAATCCCAGCTACTCAGGAGGCTGAGGCAGGAGAATGGCTTGAACCCGGGAGGCGGAGGTTGCAGTGAGCTGAGATCATGCCACTGCACTCCACCCTGGGCAACAAGAGTGAAACTCCGTCTCAAAAAAAAAAAAAAAAAGAATATTTACATGAACCTAGAGTGGGATCTTGAACAGAAACACACACACACACACACAACGTACTAACCATAAAAAATAATAAATTTGACTTCATTAAAATTAAGAACTTCTATTCAATAAAAACCATTGAGAGTAAAAAGGCACAAAAGATACCTGCAATACACATATCAAACCAAAGACTTATATCCAGATTTTTGTAAAAACAGCTAAAAATAAGAAAACAACTGCCCAATCTTTTTAATGAGCAAGAGACTTAAACAGATTATGATGAGGATATATAAAAGGCCAAAATGGATATGAAAAATAAACTCAACATCTGTGGTAGATCATTGTTCAAAACTATTCACTTCTTACTTATCCTTATGTGCATTGAAGACATATACTTCTGCAACCATGAATTTGGGCTACACCACAACTGAGTTTAAGGAGTAGGTCAGCAGACATGACATAAACTGGTCTTGAAATATGCTTGAACAACCGAATATGCCTTCTTGCACTTGTGTTACCACCAAGAAAAGAATATGCCCCATCTGGCCTACTGGTGCACATAAGAAGATGAGATACACAAAGCAGAGCTGTCCCAGCTGACCCACAAATCCATAACCAAGAAACAAATACTTGTGTACCACTGGAGATTTTCAGGTTAAGCAGTAATAGTTGACTAATATAGGCCATGTGTGGTGGCTCACACCTGTAATCCCAGCACTTTGGGAAGCCGAAGCGGGGGGATCACAAGGTCAAGAGATCGAGATCATCCTGGCCAACACGGTGAAACCCTGCCTCTACTTAAATTACAAAAATTAGTTGGGCGTGGTGCTGCGTGCCTCTAGTCCCAGTCACTCAGGAGGCTGAGGCAGGAAAATCGCTTGAACCCACGAGGCGGAGGCTGCAGTGAGCTGAGATCACACCACTGCACTCCAGCCTGGCGACAGAGTGAGAATTGGTCTCAAAAAAAAAAGAAGAAAGAAAAAAGCCAGATAAAAAAGTACATACTAAATTATCCCATTTATATGAAGTCCACAGACAACATAAATCTATGCATATAGACACCAGAAGCATGGTTTCCTTAGAGGAGAGGAAGTTATATAGGCAGGGCACAAAAGGAAGGCCTTACAAAGTTTTATAAACATTCTGTATCTTAATCTAGATGGTGGATAACCGGTATATACATATGTAAGAAATTTTTAACTGTAAATACTGAAGATTTATGCACTTTACTTTATGTTACATGAGAACTGCTTGAACCCGGGAGGCAGAGGTTGCAGTGAGCTGGGATTGCGCCGTTGCTCTCCAGCCTGGGCAACAAACAGCGAAACTCCGTCTCAAAAAAAAGAAAAAGAAATTAGTTATTTGTGGTAAAAAGGAATTTGAGGGGAAAAATATAAAAGAGATTGGTTATTTGAAGTTAAACTGGTATTCCATACAATAAATGTATTATTATATACATTATATATTACAGTATATAATCATATATTAATATATCATATATAGGTAATTATTAGTAATATTGATAATTATATATTATATAATTATGTAATATAATCTTATGATATAATCTATTAACTATATTCATTAAATAAATTTATATTATATTTAATTTAATATACTTATTAAATATATTGATATTAATACTATATAAATTAAGATTGTCTCAAAATTACATTTTACCATAATCACTAAATACCTGGGAAAAGTACAAATATTAGCATCTGGTTTAAAAATTATTCCCAATATTAATTAATTTTATTTTATTTTATTTTTGAGACAGAGTCTCACTCTGTTGCCCAGGCTGGAGTGCAGTGGCACGGTATCAGCTCACTGTAACCTCCACCTCCCGGGTTCAAGTGATTCTCCCGCCTCAGCCTCCCGAGCAGCTGGGATTACAGGCGCCTGCCAACACCTGGCTAATTTTCTGTATTTTTAGTAGAAACGGGGTTTCACCATGTTGACCAAGCTGGTCTCAAATTCCTGACCTCATGATCCGCCCGCCTTGGCCTCCCAAAGCTCTGCGATTACAGGCGTGAGCCACCGCACCCAGCCCCCAATATTTATTTTTAAAATATTACACTATTTTAACAGTTTCAAAATAAACTAACCTTTTGCCCTTCTACTGGGACGCCACATGGAGACTAGACTATAACCAAAACATGAACTTTAAATAACTTAAAATCCCTCCCTCCACAAGACATATTTCTATTGTTTGCAAAATGAGATTTTATTTTCTTGATAAAACAGTGTAATATAAAGAACTTAGAAAGCTTCTGTGCTTTTATGCATTTAAATAATACAATTCCAGAAGCTTCAAATGTTTACTCATTCTATTAAAAATCTCTTAAGGCTATAAAAAAAACCTTCATATTGTTTTACTCTGCAAATTTTCTACTCTGTAGAAACCCCCTCAAGTTTACTCATAAGTACAACACAAAGCACAGTTTAACAGAATAACTAAAAACCTTAGAATTCTTAGTGAAAAGACATTAAAACTACAATTATAAATGATTTTCTTTTCTAAGTCATTTATTCTGAAATTTCCTTTTACTAGTTTAACATATTTGCCTATAGGACTATCAAATCACCCTTCGATAGTCCTTATAGAAAAAAAGAAACAGCTTTCTCACTAGGCTTCCATTCTCAACATAAAGATATTAAGTAAGCAAGCATCTAGTGACTCCTATGAGATAAAGAATGTCCTACACCTCAGTAGTATTTCTCTGAAATTCTGTAATATTTATTTTACCATTTTTTAAAAAAAAAAAGCTCCTCTTGGCCGGGCGCGGTGGCTCAAGCCTGTAATCCCAGCACTTTGGGAGGCCGAGATGGGCGGATCACGAGGTCAGGATATCGAGACCATCCTGGCGAACACGGTGAAACCCCGTCTCTACTAAAAAATACAAAAAACTAGCTGGGCGAGGCGGCAGGCGCCTGTAGCCCCAGCTACTCGGGAGGCTGAGGCAGGAGAATGGCGTAAACCCGGGGGGCGGAGCTTGCAGTGAGCTGAGATCCGGCCACTGCACTCCAGCCCGGGCGACAGAGCCAGACTCCGTCTCAAAAAAAAAAAAAAAAAAAAAAGGCTCCTCTTTATTGAGAATATATAGTTGGACACTGCTGTGTGCTTAATATGTATTACTTCATTTAACAAGAAATATGTGATACTATACCCATTTCTAGATTTAAAAAACTAAAGCCACAGATGTGATGTTCCCAAGATACTACAACTACTACGTTGATGATTACAAACTAGATCCCAATTTCTCTTTTTTTTTTTTCCTTTTTGGGACAGGGTCTCATTCTGTTGTCCATGGCTCACTGCAGCCTCGATCTTCCTGGCTCAAGCCATCCCCCCTCCTCAGCCCCCCAGGTAGCTGGGACTACAAGTGAGAGCCACCACGCCCGGTTAATTTTTTAATTTTTATTACTTTTTGTTTTTTTGCAGAGACAGGGTCTCCCTATGTTGCCCAGACTAGTCTTGAAGCCCTGGGATCAAGTGATCCTCCCACCTTGGCCCCACAAAGTGCTGGGATTACAGGTGTGAGCCACCAAACCCAGCCATATCTCAATTTCTTTACCAATATGCTACTCTTAGCACAAATAAGAGCCATGACAATAATTAATGATAATGAATAATAACTGCATCAAACACTCTCAGAGCATTTACTATATGTTTTAATCATTCCATCCTCATAACAACCCTAAGGAAAGGCACACTATTATGTCTTGTTTTACACAGCAAGAAACTGAAGTACATAGACTTTGCCACTTGTCTAAGGTTGCCGGCCAGTACATGGTAGAGCCAGGATGTGGACATCAGCAGTTCAGCCCTAGAATCTGGGCTTTAAACCACTATGCCACTTTGCCTTTCACAAACTGCCTTATACTGCCTCATAGCTGATAAGGTACATATCACATCTCCTTTATGAACTCACAAGTTCTTAGGTAGCAAAGACCAAGACTTCTAACCTAATCAGCATTAGACTTTCGCCACCACAGGGGCCGGTAAATAATAAAAAGAAACTAGAAGGTGCACGAGGTCCTGGAAAGCTTCTTTTTAGTAGTGACTCTTGAGGTTAACCTTGCCACTGAACTCTACAATTGTATATGTAATTGTTTAGTATATATTTGATAGTCTCCCCTACTAGTATATAGGCTTGTTAAGGGTAGAATATTTCTTTGTCTTTCCATCTGCTACACAACATTCAAAAATTAATAAAAATTCAAAAAATGTTTGTTGAATAAACATGTGAAACTCTATTACAGAGGGTTATACTTCACAATCCCTACTATCAACAGAATCAATACACGATCTCTAGATAAAAGAGATTCACAGCAATTAAGTAATTTGTGGTAAACCACTTATAAGGTTATGGAAGCAGACAGGAGAATAGAGAAAGATAGTGATAGAAGGTAGAAACATATATTACTTAAGCCCAACAGTAAATATAGGAGCAAAGTAAAGTTAAACGGTGACTCTTTTTTCTTCTTTAATTTGCATACTCACGAATTTTTATCCCTTCATTTTCTTTCAGAATACCCTTCAGTTGAGTACCTCTTTTGGCTTTCAATTAGAATCTAGGAAGGGCGAGGGGGCCAGGTGTGGTGGCTCATGCCTGTAATCCCAGCACTTTGGGAGGCCGAGGCAGGTGGAATGCCTGAGCTCAGGAGTTCGCGACCAGCCTAGGCAACACGGTGAAACCCTGTCTCTACTAAAAATACAAAAAAAAAAAAAAAAATTAGCTGGGCATGGCGGCATGTGCCCGTAGTCCCAGCTACTCAGGAGGCTGAGGCAGGAGAACTGCTTGAACCCAGGAGGTGGAGGTTACAGTGAGCCGAGATATCACCACTGCACTCCAGCCTGGGCAACAGAGCAACACTACGTCTCAAAATAAAAAGAATGGAGGTAGACCTGGAGAGGTGGCTCATGCCTGTAATCCCGGCACTTTGGGAGGCTGAGGCAGGTGGATCACCTAAGGCCAGGAGTTCGAGACCAGCCTGGCCAACATGGTGAAACCCCATCCCTACTAAAACTACAAAAAAAAAAAAAAAAGCCAGACATGGTGGCACATGCCTGTAGTCCCAGCTACTCAGGAGGCTGAGGCAGGAGAATCACTTGAACCAGAAGGCAGAGGTTGCAATGAGCAGAGACTGTGCCATTGTACTCCGGTCTGGGCAACAGATTGAGACTCTGTCTTAAAAAAAAAAAAAAAAAAAAAAAAGAATGAGGGGCAGGCCTCAATCTATGGGTTGGTCCACTTATAAGCTCTACAAATATCCGCACATTTTGGAGGCCTTGTTGACAAGACAGATATACTCAATGACACAACAAAATACTGAGACTTAGGCAGGAGAATTGCTTGAACCCGGGAGGTGGAAGCTGCAGTGAACCAAAACCGCGCCACTGTACTCCAGCTGCGCGATAAAGTAAGATTCCATCTCAAAAATGAAAAAAAGACACAGTGATCAACGGAACAGAATAGAGAACCCAGAAACAAAGCCACATACCTACAATCAACTGATCTTCAATAAAGTTGACAATAATAAACACTGGAGAGATGACACCCTATTCAATAAGTGCTGCTGGAAATACTGGCTAGCCATATGCAAAAAATAAAACTGGACCCCTACCTCTCACCATACACAAAAATTAACTCAAGATGGATTAAACACTTAAATGTAAGACCTCAAACTATAGAAGTCCTAGGAGGAAACTAGAAAAAAACTCATCTGAACATTGGCCTAGGCAAAGAATTTATGACTAAGACTTCAAAAACAGCTGCAATAAAACCAAAAATTGACAATCAGGGCTTAAACTAAAGAACTTCTACATAGCAAAATAAAAATATCCACAGAGTAAACAGACAACCTACAAAATGGTAGAAAATACATGCAAACTATGCATCTGACAGAAGACTAACATCTGGAATCTATAAGGAACTTAAATCAACAAGAAAAAACAAACCCATCTAATTAAAAGGTGGGCAAAGGACATGAACAGGTACTTCTCAAAAGGTGACATACAAGCAGCCAACAAACATATGAAAAAAAAAAGGCTCAGCATCACTAATCATCAGGGAAATGCAAATGAAAACCACAGAGATACCATCTCAAACCAGTCAGAATGGCTATTATTAAAAAGTCAAAAAATAACAGATGTTGGCGAGGATGCGGAAAAAAGGGAACACTTACACATTTGGTAGAAATATAAATTAGGGCCAGAAGCAGTGGCTCAAGCCTGTAATCCCAGCACTTTGGGAGGCCAAGGTAGGTGGATCACTTGAGATCAGGAGTTCAAGATCAGCTTGGTCAACATGGTGAAACCCCGTCTCTACTAAAAATACAAAAATTAGCCAGGCATAGTAGCACATGGCTATAATCCCAGGTTACAGAGGCAGGTTACAGAGGAGGCTGAGGCAGGAAAATTGCTTAAGCCCAGGAGGCAGAGGCTGCAGTGAGCCATGATCCCACCACTACACTCCAGCCTGGGCGACAGAGCAAGACTCCATTTCAAAAAAAAAACAAAAATAAAAAAGAAATGTCAATTAGTTCAACCCTTATGGTAAACAGTATGGATATTTCCCAAAGAACTAAAAATTAAACTACCATTTGACCCAGCAATCCCACTACTATCTACCCAAAGGAAACTAAAGTTTTCTATCAAAAAGATACCTGCTTAGCCAGGTGTGGTGGTATATGCCTGTAGTCCCAGCTATTCGGGAGGCTGGGGTAGGAGGATCACTTGAGCTCAGGAGGTAGAGAGGCTGCAGGGAGCCAAAATCATGCCACTGCACTCCAGCCTGGGGTGACAGAGTGAAACCCCATGTCAAAAAAAAAAAAAAAAAGTATATATAACATACATAAAAGAGAAAAAAATACCTACACTTCTTTTTTTCTTTTGAAACAGTCTCGCTCTGTTGCCCAGGCTGGAGTGCAGTAGTATAATCTCGGCTCACTGCAAGCTCCACCTCCCAGCTTCATGCCATTCTCCTGCTCCAGCCTCCCGGGTAGCTGGGACTACAGACGCCCGCCACCACACCTGGCTAATTTTTTGTATTTTTAGTAGAGATGGGGTTTCACCATGTTAGCCAAGATGGTCTCCATCTCCTGACCTCGTGATCTACCCACCTCGGCCTCCCAAAGTGCTGGGATTACAGGCGTGAGCCACAGCGCCCAGCCAAAAGATACCTACACTCTTATGTTTATCACAGCACTATTCAAAATAGCAAAATTATGGAATCAATCATCAATCTAAGTGCCCATCAATGGCAGATTGAGTAAAGCAAATGTGATACATATACACCATAGAATATTACACTACCATAAAAAATAATGAAATCATCTCCTTTGCAGCAATATGAATGCAGCTGGAGGCCATTATCCTAAGTGAATCAATGCAGAAACAAAATGAAATACCAAATATTCTGACTTTTAAGTGCGAGCTAAACAGTGAGTATAGATGGACATAAGGATGAAACACTGGGGACTCCAAGGAGTGTGGGAAGGGAAGGGGAGGAAGGAAAGGCTGAAAAACTACCTGTTGGGTATTATGTTCATTATTCGGGTGATGGGTTCAATAGAAACCCAAACTCCAGCACTACACAATATACCCTTATAAGGAACCCGCACATATACACCCTGAATCTAAAATTTAAAAAAAAAGAAAAGACACCTTCACTCATATGTTTATTACAGCACTAGTCACAAATAGCGTTGTTCACAAGTCATGGTCTCAACTTAAGTGTCCATCATGGACATTATTATTCTCTTACCTCCCTGTAAGTAGACACATTTCCCTTTAAGACCAGTCATGGTTAGTAATCAATTCTTACTGAATCATCCTCTAATAATATGAACATAATTTAGGACAGTCTGGAGATGTTAACAATTTGTTCCCACAGCTGAAACTTAGCCATTACTTATCACCTTTCAAGTGTGACCGTCCATTACTACATTAATACATTCACCTCTAAATATCATTAAGACTCAGATCAGCAACTTGTGTAACATTTGCCCCAAATACTTAAAAATCATTCACTTGGCTCCTGTAATAAAAATGGATCAGAAGAGGTCATTATTTCAACCAACTACCACCACAATTGTCAGGGTCCATGGAACATCAAAAAATTACAACAAAATAATACCATCTTGCAACAGCCATTATATCCAGGCATACCCCTGCTCTTTGTTCCATAGAGTCAACATACAACTCTTATTCACATCTCAAGGAATCTAACTTAAAATATATTCCATGGATGACCTCCTAAAAACTGAAAGAAATTTAGATTTAAAAAAGCCACACTTTGACTGAACAAACAAATACATACCTATAGCCGAGGTTAGCTGTTTAACAACGGTTCAACGTGGCAATGATTTTATAGCAAAAGTCCCTGGGGAGTTATAAAAACAGAAACCTAGCACTGATACACAGTAATCTTCTGATACAAAGTAATTTGATATACAGTAATTTGGACAACTCTTACAGACAGAATTGAGGTATCTACTAACAGAAAGGAAACAAAAGGAAAGGCCACCAATGATAAGTATTATGTAAATATGGTAGGTATCACAGCCTAATAAAATTAAAAGACTCTCCACAAATTTCTGAAAAAACAGAAGTAGCTGTGTGACCTGGGACAAGTTATTTAACTTCAAATATTATTCACTGGGATTTAATCATGGTCTACTTCTGGGGTCCACAAACTTATTCTCTACAAAGGGCCAGACTAAGTATTTTAGATTTTACAGGTCATATGGTCTGTGTCCCAACTACTCAACTCTTCTTTTGCAGAATTAAAGAAGCTATAAACAAAAATTTACCCTCACATCGCCTGCCTTTTACACAGAAAAACTGAAGTCTAGAAAAAAATTAACTGATGGAAATTTAGATTTGACTAGGCAACTATGTGATAATAATAATAAATTAACCATGCTTTCAGTGGAAATGAGAAAACCAAGGCTTAAGTCATCTCAGATTCCATCAAATTTGTTCATGCTATTAAAAACTTACTAGAATACCACCTTTTCAACCTGTACTAAACAAGAAACTAATAAAATGAAATACTGAAAGTTCTTTCAGTTAGAATGTAAAAAGTCACAAGAGAGAATCACTCCACTATATTAAAAAGAAAAAGCTAAACTATAAAATCCAAATTTTAAAACTCAGAGAGCTGAGAATACAAAGAAGTCTGAAAAAAAAAAAAAAAAAAAAAAAACCCACAACCATTCCAGAAAGGGAAAAGCCCTTTCTAGGCTAACAGACAAGTGACTACTTTCAACTCTGAGATCACGGTGAACACAGGAATGAATAATCCTATAGACTGATACAGGAATGAATAATCCTATAGACTGACCAAATTCCAAAGAAACCCCACAAGTAAAGTTAATCAAAACAAACTAAAAATTCTTCCCCATGGAGCTTTAATAGAGTATACATCAATGTGCACTAATCTAGGGGTAGACTAGGAGGGCAAAGTGAGATGATCTGCAGGGTAGAAAGTCAAGTGCAGTGCTAAAGCAGAGAGATCCCTGGAAATTAGCTATACTTAAATTTCAAGATCTATTGTAGAGTGAAGACAGAATCCTCCCTTAAAACACTTAAAACCAAAATTAACTACAGTTGTAGCTCAGCCCATACATAACTCAATTCCATGTCAGAATTAATATTTTAGTCCCTAACCTTTGATCTGTCTGAGGAATTAGCATGTCTTTTCTCAGGAAGAAGCAGTTAGGAATTTCATTTTCACTGCTTTTTTTTTTTTTCTTGAGACAGAGTTTTGCTCTTGTTGCCCACGCTGGAGTGCAATGACGCGATCTCGGCTCACTGCAACCTCTGCCTCCCAGGTTCAAGCAATTCTCCTCCCTCAGCCTACCAAGTAGCTGGGATTACAGGCGTGTGCCACCACGCCCAGCTAATTTTGTATTTAGTACAGACAGGGTTTCACCATGTTGGTCAGGTTGGTCTCAGACTCCTGACCTCAAGTGATCCACCCGCCTCGGCTTCCCGAAGTGCTGAGATTACAGGCATGAGCTACCACGCCCAGCCTTCATTGCTCTTTTTACATTTAATATTCATATATAATAAAAATTACAGGATAGTCAAAGAGTCGTGAAAATGTGACTTACAGGAAAGAGAAAAAAGCCAAAACTAACCCACAGATGATGCAGATTGGAATGAGCAAAGACTTTAAAATGAATCTTATAAAAACATAAGATATTATTATGTATAATCTTATAGAGAGAAAAATATTGATTAAATATATTTTGTCAGAGAAGAAGAAATTTTGGGGAAAAAAGAGCCAAATGGAAATTCTCAAATTAAAAAACATAATATTTGAAAAGTTCACTAAATAGATTTAATAACAGATGAGACATAGAAAAGATCCATGAATTCAGAGAGATCAGCACAAACTATCCAAATTAAAACAAAGGCGGCCAGGCACAGTGATTCACGCCTGTAATCCCAGCACTTCAGGAGGCCGAGACAGGACAACTGCTTGAGTCCAGGAGTTCAGTAACAGCCTGGGCAATATAGCAAGACCCTGTCCCTACAAAAAAAAAATTTATAATGAAAATAATAATAAAGTAAGAAATACTAAAGTAATTTCTTCAGACTGAAGGAAAATAATCTCAGATAGAAGTCTATATCTGCAAGAAGGAATGAAGAGTACTAGAAAATACTGTGAACAAGACAGCTATGTCTACTGTTACTACTTCTATTCAACACTGTACCAGAGGTAACAGCAAGTGCCATAAAGCAATAAAAAGAACTGAAGGCATGAAGATTGGAGGAAGAATTAAAACTATCTTTATGGGCCAGGAGTGGTGGCTTATATCTGTAATCCCAGCACTTTGGGAGGCTAAGGTGGGCGGATCACTTGAGGTCAGGAGTTTGAGACCAGCCTGGCCAACACGGCAAAATCCCATCTCTACTAAAAATGCCATAAATTAGCCAGGCATGGTGCCATGTGTCTGTAATACCAGCTACTAGGGCGGCTGAGGCAGGAGAATCGCTTAAACCTGGGAGGCAGAGGTTGCAGTGAGCTGAGATCATGCCACTGCACTCCAGCATGGGGGCCAGAGCGAGACTCTGTCACAAAAAAAGAAAAAAAAATTTTTTTATTCTCAGATAATGAGACTTTATATACAGAGGATCCAAAGGAATAGACAAACTAGTAAAACTAATCATTGAATTTGGCAAGTTCAAAAGATATAAGTTCAATCTACACAAATCAAGTATATTTCTAAATACTCCATGAAAGAATGGAAAATGACATTTTAAAAATAATACCATTTATAATTTAATCAAAAAACAAACACTCAGCAATAAAATTAACCAGAATACGTGAAAAATCTCTAATGTGAAAACTATGAAACTTTGCTAAAAGAAATTAAAATCTCAATGAATGCAGATATACCATGTTCAAGAAGAGGAAGACTCAGTATTACTAAGATGTGAATTTCCCAAAACTCATCTATAGATTCAACACAATCCCAATCAAAATCCCAGCAAAGTTACTTGGTGAATACTGACAAACTTACATCGTTTACATGGAAAAGTAAAAGACCAAGAATAGGCAACACAATATTGAAGGAGAAAAACAAGGTCAGACACTACAAGATTTTTCAAGCTTACCATAAAACTACAGTATATCAAGACTCGCAAAACAATGCACAAATAGATCAGTGAAACAGAAAAGAGAGTCCAGAAATAGACCCACACAAATACAGTCAATTGATCTTTGACAATGAAACAACAGCAAGTCAATGGAAAAAGGGTAGTCTTTTCAACAGATGGTGCTCGAAAAACTAGACAGCTACATGAAAAAAAAAAAAAAAACTAAACACAGATCTTACACCTTTCACCAAAAATTAACTCAAAATGGATCGCATATCTGAGTGTACAACACAAAACTATCAAGCTCCTATAAGACAGCACGGGGGAAAATCTTGGTAAACTTAGGCTTGGTGATGACAGTACAGGAGAAAATCTTGGTAATCTTAGACTTGGAAATGACGTTTTAGATACAACACCAAAAGCACAAACCATAAGAGAAATAATTGATAAGCTGGACTTCATTAAAAATAAAAACTTCTGCTCTGCAAAAGGCACTGTTAAGAGAATGAAAAGACAAGCCACAGACTCACAGAAAATCTTTGCAAAACACATATGTGATAAAGGACTAGTATTCAAAATATACCTTAAAGACGCCAGGCGCCATGGCTCACATCTGTAATCCCAGCACTTTGGGAGGCAGAATTGGGTGGATCATTTGAGGTCAGGAGTTCAAGACCAGCCTGGCCAACATGCTGAAACTCCATCTCTACCAAAAATACAAAAATTAGCCAAGTGTGGTGGTGCATGCCTGTAATTCTAGCTATTCGGGAGGCTGAGGCAGGGGCAGACAGAGGTTGCAGTGAGCCAAGATCATGCCATTGCACTCCAGCCTGGGCGACAGAGTGAGACTCTGTCTCAAAGAAAAAAAAAACAATTATATATATATACACATATATACACACACACACACACACACACACACCCCTTCAATAACTCCTAAAACACAATAATAAGGAAATGAATAACCCAATTAAAATGGGCAAAGTGGGAAATATAAACAGACATCCCACCAAAGATATACAGACAACAAATAACTAAATGAAGATACTCAAAATCTTATGTCATTAGGGAATTGAAAATCAAAACCACGATGAGATAGCACTACACATCTATTAGAATGGCAAAATTCTGAAACAATCACAAAACCAAATGCTGGTTAGAATGTGGAATTACAGGAACTCTCATTCATTGCTGGTGGGGATGCAAAATAGTACACTCACGTTTCAAGACAGTTTGGCAGTTCTTACAAAACTAAACATACTTTTGCCATATAATCTATCAACCATGCTCCCTGGTATTTACCCAAATGAGCTGAAAATTCACATCAATACAGGGTTTGGCAAGGTGGCTCATGCCTGTAATCCTAGCACTTTGGAAGGCTGAGATGGGAGGAACGCTTGAGCCCAGGAGTTCGAGACCAGCCTGGGCAATGTGATGAGACCTCCTTCTCTACAAAAAAATAAAATTATCCAGGCATGGTCGTACATGCCTGTGGTCCTAGCTACTCAGGAGGCTGAAGTGAAAGGATCCCTTGAGTCAGAAAGATAGAGGCTATAGTGAGCCCAGATCATACCACTGCACCCCAGCCTGTGGGATACTGTCTCAAAAGGCAAAACAAACAAAAATTACATCCACCCAAAAACCTGCAGACAGAAGTCAGACACAGTGGCACATGGCAACAGTCCTCACTATTCAGGAGGCTGAGGTGGGAGAATTGCTTGAGCCCAGGAGTTTGGGGCCAGCCTGGGCAACATGGTGAGAAACTGTTGCTAAAAATTAAAAAAATAGTAACTTTAAAAACCTGCACATGGATGCTTACGGTAGCTTTATTTCTGATTGTCAGAAACTGAAAGCCACCAAGACATCCTTCAAAAGGTGAATAAACAAACTCTAGTATCCATACAACAGAATATATTTCAGCAATAAAGACAAAAGAGCTATCAAACCACAAAAAGATAGAGGAATCTTAAATATACATTGCTAAGTAAATCCAAAAAGCCTATGTACTGTATGATTCCAACTGCGACATTCTGGGAAAGGCAAAACTATGGCAACAGCAAAAAGACAGTGGTTGAAAAGGGTGGTGGGAGGTGAAGGGATGAAAAGGTAAAGCATGAGAGATTTTTAAGGCAGTGAAACTATTTTCTATGATACTGTAATGGTACAGACATGTCATACACAACTGTCAAAACCCACAGGATGCAGGACACAAAGAATGAATCCTAATGTAAACTACAGACTTCAAATAATAATGATGGATTAATAAGGCTTATCAACTGCAACAAATGGATCTCACTTAACCAAGATGCTAAACAACAGGGAAAACTGGGGGGGGCAGGGGGAGGAGCAAGGTGATATCTGCAAACTGCTATTTTCTGCTGCATTTCACCTAAAACTACTCTAAAAATAAGCACTATTAAAAATAAAATAAAAATTTTAAATTTTAAAAAAAGTCTATCAATTAAAACAAATTTTTAGTTGCTTACAAAGTCATCAACCTGTATACTATAAAATTTTGACATTTTATTGTAAATTAAAACTTAATTTTTTAAAATGTAATACTCAACAGTCTATCTTAGGCCTTCTATCTGAAGACGAATACACTAGGAAGCGAACACTATGGAAAACCAACACTACTGTGAAGGGTACAAAAGGAAAAGATGGGTGATGTGGAATGTGTCCTAATCCATATGTCTTGATCTCTCTTAAGAGGATCTACATTAATGTTTCTAGTTGGCTATTATTAGGTTTTATACAACATTTAAAATGTAGGCTTCAGAATCTGAAGAGGAATTTCAAAATGTTTTATAAACCTTTAAGAGTAAACAGCCTCAGCATAAATTAACACTGGAGATAGATTTTTACCTGTAAGTATTTCTGCACCTGTAAGGAATTTTAAATCACTCAATAGTGATTGATCAGGCAAGGAACAAGTATTACCTGCTGATTCTTAGTTTGTCTGTAATGCCATCCCTACAAAGACTGTATTTCCATTGCACCCTCCTTTTATTACTCAGCTGATTACACTCCAAAACACATACACACTCCCTGGTGTAGATGCTGACACCTTAATTCACATTATATAATTCATATAATAGTGAAGTTGTAATACAGAATCCAACAGCATCCATTATATCAGAATATAGAAGAAAACTGGTCTGAGATGTGCTATTATGATATAAATCAACTAACAATATACCAATCAATAAACTAACCATGCTTCCCCCCCTTTTTTTTTTTTTTTTTTGATAAATGTGGGTATTTTAATTTTCCTTGATAAGGACAAATACGGCCATGAGAAGTTTCTTTGGGGGTTTCATAATCTGCCACTTACAGAGAGTGGGAAGTTATGCAGCACTTAGCCTAGGAGAGAAGTGTCCACTAACCTATGAAGACTGTCTCCACAGCTCAAGGAGACAATAAGGGCCAGAAAGCGTTAATACCAGTCACCCCAAAAATGTGAAGATCCCCCCAGTAAGCTACTTTAAAAATGTAAAAAGTGAGGTCTAAATTGTGAAATTATACTTTGGGGGGTTTTTGGTTTTATTTTTTTAAGTTCAAGGGTACATGTGCAGGTTTCTTACACAGGTTAACTCACATCACAGGGGTCTGTCGTACAGATTATTTCATCACCCAGGTATTAAGCCTAGTACCCATTAGTTATTTTTCTTGATTCTCTCCCTGCTCCCACCCTCCACCTCATCAATTAGCTTCCACTTATGAGTAAGAACATGCAGTATTTGGTTTTCTGTTCCCACATTAGTTTACTATGAATAATGGCCTCCAGCTTCATCCATGTTCCTGCAAAGAAAATGATCTTGTTCTTTTGGATGGTGTATATATACACCACATTTCCTTTAGCCACTGATGGGCTACCACTGATGGGCATTTAGGTTGATTCCACATCCTTGTTATCATGAATAGTGCTGCAATGAATACACTCGCATGTGCACATGTCTTATTAGCATAGAATGATTTATATTCCTTTGGGTATACACCCAGTAATGAGATTGCTGGGTTGAATGGTAGTTCTTTTTAGGTCATTGAGGAATGACCACACTGCTCTCTACAATGGTTGAACTGATTTATACTTCCACCAATTCTGTATATGTGTTCCTTTTTGTCTGCAACCCCGTCAGCCTCTGTTATTTTTGACTTTTTAATAGTAGTCATTCTGACTGGTGCGAGATGGTATCTCATTGTGGTCTGATTTGCATTTCTCTAATTATCAGCGATGTTGAGTGTTTTTCCATATGCTTGTTGGCCACAGGTATGTCTTCATTTGAAAAGTATGTGTTCATGTCCCTTACCCACTTTTTAGTGAGTCTTCCTCTTGTAAATTTAAATTCTTTATAGGTACTAGACATTTGATCTTTGTCAGATGCACAGCTTGCAAAACTTTTCTTCCATTCTGTAGACTAATAGTTTCTTTTGCTGTGCAGAAGCTTTTTAGTCAATTTGTCTAAGCTCTCTGATTTGTCAATTTTTGCTTCTGTTGCAATTGCTTTTGGTGTCTTCGTCATAAAATCTTTGCCCATTCCTGAGTCCAAAATGGTAGTGCCTAGGTTGTCTTCCATGGTTTTTATAGTTTCAGGTTTTAGAGACTTCAATCCATCTTGAGTTAATTTTAGTACACGGTGAAAGGAAGGTATCCAGTTTCAATCTTCTTTATACAGCTAGCCAGTTATCCCAGCACCACTTATTGAGTAGGGAATCCTTTGCCCATTGCTTGTTTTTGTCAGCTTTGTTGAAGGTCAGATGGTTATGAGTGTGCCTTATTTCTGAGCCCTCTGTTCCATTGGTCTATGTGTCTGTTTTTGTCCCAGTACCATGCTGTTTTGTTTCCCGTAGCCCCTTGTAGTATAGTTTGAAGTCTGGTAGATGCCTCCAACTTTGTTGTTTTTGCTTAGGATTGCCTTGACTATTTGGGCTCTTTTTCGGTTCCATATCAATTTTTAAATATTTTTTTTCTAGACCTATGAAGAATGTCATTGGTAGTTCGATAGGAATAGCACTGAATCTATAAACTGCTTTGTGTAGTATGGCCATTTTAACAAAACTGATTCTTCCTATGAATGTGGAATGTTTCTATTAGTTCGTGTCATCACTGATTTCTTTGAGCAGCGTTTTCTAGTTCTCCTTGTAGGTATCTTTCTCCTCCCTGGTTAGCTGTATTCCTAGGTATTTTGTTCCTTTTGTGATGATTGTGAATGGCATTTGTGTTCCTAATTTGGTTCTTGGCTTCTTCACTGTTGGTGTATTGGAATGCTAGTGATTTCTGTACGTTGGTTTTATATCCTGAGACTTTGCTGATGTTATCAGGTTAAGGAGCTTTTGGGCCAAGATTATGAGGTTTTCTAAATATAGTCATGTCATCTGCCAAGGACACGGACAGGCACATGGACAGGGATATTTTGACTTCCTCTCTTCCTCTTTAAATGCCCTTTATTTCTTTCCCTTGCCTGATTCCTCCGGCCAGGACTTTCAATACTCTGTTGAATTAGGCGGTGATGGAGGGCATCCTTGTCTTGTGTCAGATTAAGACAAATGCTTCCAGTTTTGGCCCATTCAGTATGATGTTGGCTATGGGTCTGTCTTATTATTTTGAGGTATATTCCTTCAATACCTCGTTTATTGAGAGTTTTTAACATGAAAGGCTGTTGAATTTTATCAAAAGCCTTTTCTGCATCTATTGATATAATCACGTGGTTTTTTAGTTGTTTATGTGATGAATCACATTTACTGATTTGCATATGTTGAACCAACCTTGTATCCCAGGGATAAAAGCCTACTTGATCATGGTGGATAAGTTTTTTGACATGCTGCTGGATTTTGTTTGCCAGTATTCTGTTAAGGATTTTTGCACTGATATTCATCAAGCATGCTGGCCTGAAATTTTTGTTGTTGTTTCTCTGCTAGGTTTTGATAACAGGATGATGCTGGCCTCACAGAATGAGTTAGGGAGGAGTCCCTCCTCCTCAATTTTCAGGAATAGTTTCAGTAGGAACAGTACCAGCTCTTCTTTGTATATCTGGTAGAATTCGGCTTTGAATCCATCTGGTCTTGGGCTTTTTTGCTCGAAGGACTATTTATTACTGATTCAATTTCAGAACTCATTATTGATCTGTTCAGAGGTCCAATTTCTTCCTGGTTCAGTCTTAGGAGGGTATATCTAGAAATTTATACATTTCTTCTAGATTTTCTAGTTTCTGTATGCAGAGGTGTTCATAACAGTCTGATGATTATTCCTATTTCTGTGAGGTCAGTGGTAATAGCCCCTCTGATGTTTCTAATTGTGTTTATTTGGATCTTCTCTCTTTTCTTATTAGTCTAGCAGGCAATCTATTTTATTAATTTTTTCAAAAAACCACATCCTAAATTCACTGATGTTTTGAATGGTTTTTCGTGTCTCAATCTCCTTCTGTTCAGCTTTGATTTTGGTTATTTCTTGTATTCTGCAAGTTTAGGGGTTGGTTTGCTCTTGGTTTTCTAGTTCTTTTAGTTGTGATATTAAGTTGTTAAATTGAGATCTTTTTAACTTTTTGATGTGGGCACTTAGTGCTATAAATTTTCCTCTTTACACTGCATTAGCTGTGTTCCAGAGATTCTGGTATATTCTACCTTCGGTCTCATTAGTTTCAAAGAACTTGGTTTCTGCCTTAATTTCATGATTTACCCAAAAGTCAGAAGAAAGTTGTTTAATTTCCATGTAATTGTATGGTTTTGAGCAATTTTCTTAGATGTGATTTCTAATTTTATTGAGCTGTGGCCCAAAAGAGTGGTTGCTACGATTTCAGTTCTTCTGCATTTGCAGAGAAACATGTCAAATTGTGTGGTCAATTTTAGAGTATGTGCCATGTGGTGATGAGAAGAATGTATATTCTGTTGTTTTGGGGTGGAGAGTTCTGTAGATGTCTATCAGGTCCATCTGATCCAGTGCTGAGTTCAGGTCCTGAATATCTGTTAATTTTCTGCCTTGATGATCTTTCTAATACTGTCAGTGGGGTGTTAAACTCTCCCACTATTATGGTGTAGGAGTCTACGTCTCTTTGAAGGTCTCTAAGAACTTGCTTTATGAATCTGGGTGCTCCTGTGTTGAGTGCATATATATTTAGGATAGTTAATTCTCTTGTTGAAATGAACCCTTTACTACCATGTAATGCCCTTCTTTGTCTTTCTTCAACTTTGTTGGTTTAAATTGTTTTGTTTGAAATTTGGATTGCAACCCTTGCTTTTTTGTTTTCCATTTATTTGCTTGGTAATTTTTCTCCATCCCTCTATTTTGAGCCCATGGGTGTCACTGCATAGGAGATGCACTACACACCTCTGTGCCTATTAATTGGAGCATTTAGCCTGTTTATGTTTAAGGTTAGTACTGGTAAGTGTGGATTTGATACTGACATCATGATGTTACCTGGTTGTTATGCAGACGTGTGTGGCTGCTTTATAGTGTCACTGGTTTGAGTACTTAAGTGTGTTTTTGTAGTGGCTGACAACAGTCTTTCCATATTTAGTGCTTCCTTCAGGAGCTCTTGTAAGACAGGTCTGAGGGTATCAAATTTCCTCAGCAACTGCATGTTTGAAAAGGATTTTATTTCCCCTATGCTATGAAGTTTAGTTTGGCTGGATAAGAAATTCTTGGTTGGAATTTTTCTTTAAGAATCTTGAATATTTATTCCCAGTCTCTTCCGGCTTGCAGGGTTTCTGCTGAGAGGTCCACTGTTAGTCTGATGGGCTTCCCTTTGTAGTTCTCATGAATGAGATCCTGAAATATGTTTTCCAAGTTGCTTCCATTCTCCCCAACTCTTTCAGGGACACCAATGAGTCAGGTATCACGGATTTGGTCTCTACATAATCCTGTATTTCTTGGAGGTTTTGCTTGTTCATTTTCATTCTTTTTTCCATATTCCTGTCTGACTGTCTTATTTCAGAAAGCCAGTCTTCAAGCTCTGAGATTCTTTCCTCAGCTTGACCTATTCTGCTATTAATACCTACAGCTGGCCGGGCGCGGTGGCTCACGCCTGTAATCCCAGCACTCTGGGAGGCCAAGGCAGGTGAATCATAAGGTCAAGAGATCGAGACCAGCCTGGCCAACATGGTAAAACTCTGTCTCTACTAAAAATACCAACATTAGCTGGGCATGATGGCACAGGCCTGTAGCCCCAGCTTCTCAGGAAGCTGAGGCAGGAGAATCGTTTCAACCCAGTAGGCGGATGTTGCAGTGAGCCAAGATTGAGCCACTGCACTCCAGCCTGGCGACAGAGTGAGATTCTGCCAGAGTGAGATTCTATCTTTAAAAAAATTTAAAAATAGGCTGGGAGCGGTGACTCAAGCCTGTAATCCCAGCACCTTGCGAGACCGAGACGGGCGGATCACTAGGTCAGGAGATCGAGACCATCCTGGCTAACCCGGTGAAACCCCGTCTTTACTAAAAAATACAAAAAACTAGCTGGGCGAGGTGGCGGGCGCCTGTAGTCCCAGCTACTGGGGAGGCGGAGGCAGGAGAATAGCGTAAACCCGGGAGGCGGAGCTTGCAGTGAGCTGAGATCCGGCCACTGCACTCCAGCCTGGGCGACAGAGCGAGACTCCGTCTCAAAAAAATAAATAAATAAAATAAAATAAAAAATTAAAAAATTAAAAATAAAAATCTGCAGCTGCATTATGAAATTCTTGTAGCATGTTTATCAGCTCAATCGGGTTGGTTACATGCTTTTCTATACCGGCTATTTCATCTGTCAGCTCCTGTATTATTTTGCTGTGATTCTTAGCTTCCTTGGATTGGGTTTCAACGCACTCCTGCATCTCTATGATCTTCGTTCCTATCCATTGTCTGAATTCTATTTCTGTCACTTCACCCATCTCAGCCTAGTTCAGAACCCTTGCTGGAAAGCTAGTGTGGTTGTCTGGAGAAAAGAAGGCACTCTGGCTTTTTAAGTTATCAGGGTTCTTACGCTGGTTCTTTCTCATCTTTGCGGGCAGATGTTCCTTCAGTCTTTGAAGATGCTGTCCTTTGAATGGTTTTTTTTTTTTTCTTTCATCCTATTTGATGATCTTGAGGGTTTGACTGTGGTATATAAGGTGGGTTCAGTCAACTGGCTTCATTTCTGGAAGATTTTAGGTGGCCAAGGTTCAGCTCCTAACTCCTGGATTACATGCTCTAAATCTCGGGGACTGGTATTGGGATCCTATTTTGTTCTCTGGCTTCTCAATGTTAGGAACCCACTGTACTGGGGGTAGAAGGGTGTCAAGGTGCCCCTGGACTACTGGTCACTAGACTCCGGTGGGTGGTGCCAAAGAGTTTTGTAGGGCAGTGGCAGTGGGATCTGCCCTCGTTTCCATGTGCCAGTGGCAGCACAGTGGGGTGCACACTTGTCAGCTGTGGCAGTGTGCTAGCAGATGCCAGGGTGTCAGCCTCAGTGTGGGCGTTTGTAGCAGTGGTAGAGGCAGCAAGGCTTAAGCAGGCCCCACTGGCAACTATGCATGTGGTCACAGTGGTGGTGGTGTTAGCACGGGTAGTGCTCATAGGGGCAAGTCTGTGTGCACACTCTGTGCACATTTACAAAGGCAGGGGTGGCCACTCACAGGGGAAAGGTTCATTGTTCTCTGTGCCTAGTTTCACTCCAGGAGCAAGGGGGTGGGGCACTGGCAGCGCAGGGCTGAAAGGACCTGTGCCCACCAAGACACTGACTACAATTACAGTACAACCAGGGGAAGCAAGGCAGAGTGCACTCACACTGGCAGCAGTGGCAGAGGGTAGTGTGCACATGCACATGTGCTGGCGAGGCAAGAGAAAGCAAGATCCGCCTGTGCACACACACCAGCAAAGTGATGTGCGTCGTGGGGGGCCTGTGGTCAGGGAGGGGTGGGGGGGGTAAGCTGCAATAGGAGAAGGGGGCGGGCAGGCAGGCTGGTGCATATTCACAGGGGCTATTCTTTTTTTTTTTTTTTTTTTTTTTGAGATGGAGTTTCGCACTTGTTGCCCAGGCTGGAGTGCAATGGCGCAATCTCAGCTCACCACAACCTCCGCCTCCCAGGTTCAAGCGATACTCCTGCCTCAGCCTCCCAAGTAGCTGGGGTTACAGGCATACATCACATGCCCGGCTAATTTTGTATTTTTAGTAGAGACGGGGTTTCTTCATGTTTGCCAGGTTGGTCTCAAACTCCCGACCTCAGGTGATCCGCCCACCTTGGCCTCCCAAAGTGTTGGGATTACAGGCATGAGCTACCGCCCCAGCCCAAGGGGCTATTCTACTGGAGCTCTCTGCATTAAAGTGTAGTCAGGTCAGCCAGCCCAGGAGCTATGATGCAGGTCCTCAGGGTACCCAAGGCTTCACAGCAAGCAGGCGCAACCAGGCTGGGTCCCCAGGAGAGGCCAGCGGACCAAAGCACGCTCAGGTTGATGGACAAGACTGCCCTGCAGAGTTCAGGTCTGACTTCCTCTAGGGCTAAAGTCTCCTATGCGAGCAAGTCGAGCCTAGGGTGATGGGCATCCCTGGCCATGCTCCACTACAGACACTCCTGCACCAAACCCTCTGTGCTCTGCACTGACTGGAGTGCTGCCTCTATCACTTCTCAAGTGTGCTTGAGAATCAAGCAGCTCTCCCTGCCAACTCAAGTGTCCCTGATGGTTGAGGGATCTCCTCCTGCCAGGATTCCGAGGTTTGTGGTAAGAGCAGATTGTTCCTTGCCAGTTCAACTCACCCGTTTCCCTGGAGTCACAAGTCCCGGTGCATAGTAGCCCTGTGCAGGGTTCCCAGGTTCCTCCCACTTCATCCCAACATCTGTGTCTTCCCTCTGTCTACTCTCAGTGCCTTCCCTCCGAAGATCTGTTAGGAGTGTGCCAGTTGTCCCAGTCCCTCAGTGGCAGCCATTCCAGCTGGCTGTGTCTAGTCAGCCATCTTGCCCACCTTCCTCCTTTCTTTCTTATATTTTTTTCCATTATGCCTTTCTCTAGAGAAAATTTACCTTCTATTCTTTTCTGCTTTTGGGTTTATACTACTGTTGTTATGTACTGAACTGTGCTGTTCTCCCAAAATTTGTATGTTAAAGCCCTAATCTGCAATGTGAGTGTATTTGGAGATAGGATCTTTAAAGAAGTAATGAAGTTAAATGAGGTCATAAGGAAAAGTCCTACTTCAATAGGATGGGTGTCCTTATAACAAGAGATGCCAGGGATGTGTGCACTACAAAAAAAGGTCACGGAAGGATACAGCAAACAGCAGCTACCTGCAAGCCAAAAAAAAAGAGGTTCCAGGAGAAACCAAACCTGACAACACCTTCATGTTGGACTTCTAGTCACCAGAAGTGTAGGAAAATAAATTTCTGTTTTTTAAGCCACTCAATCTGTGGTATTTTGTTATGGCAGCCCCAGCAAATTAATACAACGGTACAGAAATCTTTGGCACACGATTATTAATATGTTCAACTTGACACTATTTTATAATAAACTCTATAGAATACTAACTGGTTTTCTGTCATTGCCCAAAAAGTGCAATAGCCTCTGGGCCTACTGTCATAGGTCAATGCCCTCTGTGCCTATTTTGCCTTTCTTTTTCCAATAGTGCTTCAAATATTCTACTAGAGTTCCTTTCTCTTCCATCTCCATCTCCTCCTCTGTGATCATCTCTGATCTCTGCTCTTAGTACTTACCATTGTCAGAGGTCTACTTTCCAACACATTATCAAATTTATAATCTTGCCACTGTGACATACGCACCCTCACTTGCCACTGTGACATACGCACCCTCACCTCCCTCGACTCACTCCTTTACCAGCTGTTTCATGTATACTTCTCAGCCTTGCTAATGTTGACATTAGGCATTAAGAACCAACAACCAAAAAGAGCGCTATAGTCAGTAAAAAAAAAAAAAAAAAAAAAAATGCTAGTTTCTGCTGATTATCTTATTGCTCTTACCAGTAATATTTTGTTCTAACTAATGGAGACGTTCCCTGAGTTTGGAAAACTCAAATGTTACTCTACTGAAAAACACTGCTCTTCAAATACTATCTAAATACAGTCCAGCTAACCCACCATCAACAAAATATATGCCAGGGTTGATTTTTCTACTTACATGTATGTCTATGCTCATTTATCCACAGTCATCCAGTCTCCCTTCTCTGGTCAATGATGTACACTTTTGCAACAATACAACATTCCAAAGGCAAGAGTATGATCAGAAAACAGAGTATCCCTTATGAACTCAATCAAGAATAAATCCTGAAATCTTGTTCTCACTAGAATGGGACACTGGACAACTAAGTTAACACTTCAAAATACTCATCAAATGTTGTCTTATTACCTCAAGACTCAAAAAAATGTAGAAAAATAATGGTTTGGGTTTTTGTTTTGACATAGGGTCTCACTTTGTAACGACTAGAGTGCAATGTCTTGATCACAGCTCATCACAGCCTCAACCTCCTGGGCTCAAGCAATCCTTCCACCTCAGCCACCCTAGTAGCTAAGACTATAGGCACACAACACCACACCTGGCTAATTTTTTAAATTTTTTGTAGAGACAGAGTTTCACTATGTTGCCCAGGCTGGTCTTGAACTCCTGAGCTCAAGTGATCCTCCCACCTCAGCCTCCCAAAGTGCTAGGATTACAGGCATGAGCCACTGTGCCTGGCATGATGGGTCATTTTTATTCCTTCAAGAACCTTATGAGCTGGGCCACAGTGGCTCACACTTGTAATCCCAGCACTCTGGGAAAGGAAGGGAGGAGGATCACTTGAGGCCAGGAGTACAAGGCCAGTCTGGGCAATATAGTAAGACTTCGTCTCTACAAAAAATTTTAAACATTAGCTGGGTGTGGTGACATAACTGCTATGGTCCCAGCCTTTCAGGAGGCTGAGGTAAGAGGAAAGCTTGAGCCCCAAAAGCAAAGGCTATAGTGAGCCATGATCTCACTACTGCACTCTAGCTTGGACAACAGTGTGAGACCCCTCTCAAACACAAAAGCAAAAAAACACCAACTTATCAACAGCAATGTTGTCATACCACTTACTAAAAAGTTCAAACTTAAGTTTTCCTGGGTTTTGGTCCTTTTTAAGAGGTGTCATATTCACTCTGTATCAAAAACTGTATTGTGCCAACGGCTTTAAGCGAGATATTAAACAGTCTCACCTCTATTTTGTTAAGCTGTGAGATAACAATGCTATATTAATAACTTATTAAGACTAAGTATACATGAATTGAAATTACTTTTATGTAAAATAAAAGTGCAAATTAATAATTATGTACCGCGGCCGGGCGCGGTGCCTCAAGCCTGTAATCCCAGCACTTTGGGAGGCCGAGACGGGCGAATCACGAGGTCGGGAGATCGAGACCATCCTGGCTAACACGGTGAAACCCCGTCTCTACTAAAAAAATACAAAAAACTAGCCAGGCGAGGTGGCGGGCGCCTGTAGTCCCAGCTACTCGGGAGGCTGAGGCAGGAGAATGGCGTGAACCCGGGAGGCGGAGCTTGCAGTGAGCTGAGATCTGGCCACTGCACTCCAGCCTGGGCGACAGAGCGAGACTCCGTCTCAAAAAAAAAAATAATAATAATAATAATAATAATAATAATTATGTACTGCATGCTCATTAGAATTAGATAGATAGCAAGTCACAAATTACTAATTAGCCTACTGGTAAAAATTTCAGCTATTCTGAAGTTTTAGAGAAATCCTAAAAATTCAAGTTTTCCTATGAACTGAAATTTCAGCTCTTTAAGTTTCTCTACTAAGCTTTAGAAGTTTTACTCTGGATTAATTATTTCTATAACATACTAACTTTATATCTTTTTAAACAGAGTATATTAAACATACCATGCATTTCTTAAAAATTTAGATTGCACAACAAATGTTAATTTTGATACGATACAGTAATATTTATTAGAAACTACTGATATAAACAAGGTTGTCTGTCCCTATCAATATTCCCCGATTGCTTTACTTTTACAGACAAGTGTTTCATTCTATCAGCCTAACAACCTATAAATGTCCCTGTTCTCATTTACTGCTTCTATACTATGTAAGCTTAGAAACCAAATTCTTACTTGAATTATCTGAAATAAAGCTAGCCCCTAAATAAAAGCCTGAGGGACTCTCATATAAGTATAGAAATGTTAAACATATTTTCATAATCTCCATTAACCATTTAAAGACTCTGGGGTTTTTTGCAATGTAATCTGAAAATAAACACGCGCTTTGTAGTCACACAGTGAGGGGTTCAGATCCTACCATTATACTTACTAGCTGTGTAATCTTGGAAAGACCTTCCCTAAATGTTTACATTCTTTTTCAAAAAAATCTCCATCACTTAGTTCATTGTTGCTGTGAGATTAAGTGTGATACTGTATATAAATAAACAATGATTGGGTGCTGGGCACAGTGGTTCACCCCTATAATCCCAGCACTTTGGGAGGCTGAGGTGGGAAAATCACTTGAGCCCGTGAGTTCAAGAACAGTTTCAGCAAAAAAAAAAAAAAAAAGCAACACTTCAACTCTCCAAAAAAAACTAAACATCTACCCACGTGTGGTGGCTCGTACCTATAGTCCTAGCTACTTGGGAGGCTGAGGCAGGAGGATCACTGGACCCTAGGAGTTCAAGGCTGCAGTAAGCTATGACTTCACCACTGCACCACAGCCTGCATAACAGAGTAAGATCTGTCTCAAAAAAAAAAAAAGGCAACTTTCATACCTATTTTAATCATTGATACATATAGTTAACATGACAAATTTACTGAATTTTGCAAACAAAATTCACCATTTCTTTTTCATTTTTGTTTTTTGAGTATATGGGGTGCTAGCTTTCTATACCAAACAGCTTTTAAACACTTTATTCTTTTCTTGTTTTTCTTTTCTTTTCTTGTCCTCTGTAACTGAGACATTTCCACATGGCTGAAACAGTAGAAATCCTTAAGACTACAGTCATATATGGGAAAGAATATGCAAGCCTCACACTCCTAGATCATAAATAAGCTTCCGAAAGTCAAACTCTTGTCTGCTATTCACTAGTAATACAACTGTACCCGAACTGCTCTCTCTCTCTGAACCTTAATTTCTTCACATTCAAAAAAGGCCAATTATATAGAACACAACTACCACTAAGAGTTTTAAAGCTAAATACATCAGAAAATACATATTCTTTTTTTTTTTTTTGAGATGGAGTTTCGCTCTGTCGCCCAGGATGGAGAGCAGTGGCACGATCTCAGCTCACTGCAAGCTCCACCTCCCAGGTTCACACCATTCTCCCTGCCTCAGCCTCCAGAGTAGCTGGGACTACAGGCGCCCACCACCACACCTGGCTAATTTTTTGTATTTTTTTAGTAGAGACAGGGTTTCACTGTGTTAGCCAGGATGGTCTCAATCTCCTGACCTCATGATCCACCCACTCCGGCCTCCCAAAGTGATGGGATTACAGGCGTTAGCCACCATGCCCGGCCAAAAATATATACTCTTAAAAGCCTTTGCAAAGAGCTAATGTCAAAGAACTATAAGCCCAAAACATAAGATAGGGCAGGAATTCAGAGAGATAAGCAGAGCACTGAAGCCAGGTTAGCTAGTGACAAAGCCAAACTCAGGCTTTGTTTATAAAAAATACAAAAATTAAGGTGGGTAGAACACCAGAGGTCAAGCATTTGAGACCAACCTGGCCAACTTGGAGAAATCCTGTCTCTACTAAAAATACAAAAATTAGCTGGGCATGGTGGTGGGCACCTGTAATCCCAGCTACTTGAGAGGCTGAGGCAGGAGAATCATTTGAACCCAGGAGGCGGAGGTTGCAGTGAGCCGAGATTGCACCACTGTACTCTCCAGCCTGAGTGACAGAGCAAGACTCTGTCTCAAAAAAAAAAAAAGAAAAAATTAGCTAGGCATGGTGGTGCAGGCCTGTAGTCCCAGATACTCAGGAGGCTGAGGTGGGAGAATCATCTGAACCTGGGAGGCGGAGGTTGCAGTGAGTTGAGATCACACCACTGCACTCCAGACTATGCAACCATGAGACCCTGTCTCAGGGAACAACAAAAAAATTACACTAAATCTACTTTGCCTGTGCTCTCTGAATGGAAAAACAAAGACCAAATGACAACACATCTGTTGACAGTAAGGTTTACTGAATGTTTTAAGCCCACCGTTGAGACCTACCGCTCAGAAAAATAAGATTCCTTCAAAATACTACTGTTTACTGACAATGCACCTAGTTACCCAAGGGCTCTGATAAAGATGTACAAGGCGATTAATGTTTTCCCACCTGCTAACACAACATCCACACTGCAGCCCATGGATCAAGGAGTAATTTCAACTTTCAAGTCTTATTATTTAAAACATTTCATGAGGCTTTAGCTGCCATAGATAGTGATTCCCCTGATGGATCTGCGCAAGGTAAACGTAAAATCTTCTGTAAAGAATTCACCTTTCTGGATGCCATTAAGAACATTCATGACTCATGGAAAGAGGTCAACATAACATTAACAGGAGTTTGGGAGAGGCTGATCCCAACCCTCATGGATGACTTTGAGGGGTTCAAGACTTCAGTGGAAGAAGGAATTGCAGGTGTGGTAGAAACAAAAATAACTAGAATTTAAAATGGAGCCTAAAGATATGACTGAACTGCAGCAATCTCATGATAAAACATGAACAGATGATGAGTTGCTTCTTATTGATGACCAAAGAAAGCGGTTTCTTGAGATAGAATCTACTCCTTGCAAAGATGCTGAGAAAACTGTTGAAATGACAACGAAGAATGTATAATATTACATAAACTTAGTTGATAAAGCAACTGCAGGGTTTGAGAGGACTGACTCCAATTTTGAAAAAAGTTCTATTGTGCGTAAAATGCTATCAAACAACACTGCATGCTACAGAGAAATCTTTCATTATAGGAATAGTCCACTGATGCAGCAAACTTCATTGTCTTATTTCAAGAAACTGCCACAGCCACTCCAACTTTCAGCATCCACTATCCTGATTAGTCAGCAGCCATCACCACGAAGTAAAGAACCTCCACCAGCAAAAAGATTACAATTCAGTGAAGGCTCGGGTGACCATTAGCATTTTTTAATAAAGTATTGTTTAATCACGGTATGTATATTTTTGTAGACATGGTGCTATTACACACTTTTTTTTTTTTTTTTTTTTTGAGACGGAGTCTCGCTCTGTCGCCCAGGCAGGAGTGCAGTGGCCGGATCTCAGCTCACTGCAAGCTCCGCCTCCCGGGTTCACGCCATTCTCCTGCCTCAGCCTCCCGAGTAGCTGGGACTACAGGTGCCGCCACCTCGCCCGGCTAGTTTTCTGTATTTTTTTAGTAGAGACGGGGTTTCACCGTGTTAGCCAGGATGGTCTCGATCTCCTGACCTCGTGATCTGCCCGCCTCGGCCTCCCAAAGTGCTGGGATTACAGGCTTGAGCCACCGCGCCCGGCCTATTACACACTTTAAATAGACTATAGTACAGTATAAACATAAGTCTTATATGCAATGGGAAAACAGAAGTTTCATATAACTTGCTCTCTTGCAATATTCACTTTATTACAATATTTGCTTTACTGCAGTGGTCTGAAACTGAACCTAAATGTATCAGAAGTATGCCTGGAGATCCAGAAAAAGAAATACTAAGATGGTGAAACAAAAATATTTAAAAACTGGGAGGCCTAGGTAGGCGGATCATCAGGTCAAGAGATCAAGACCATCCTGGCCAACATGGTGTAACGCCGTGTCTCTGCTAAAAATACAAAAATGAGTTGGGCGTGGAGGCGCATGCCTGTAATTCCAGCTACTCAGGAGGCTGAGGCAGGAGAATCGCTTGAACCAGGGAGACGGAGGTTGCCGTGAGCCGAGATCACACCACTGCACTCCAGCCTGGTGACGGAGCAAAACTCCATCTCAAAAATAAATAAATAAAATAAAAATATTTTTTAAAAAAAGAAGAAACAGAAAAAAACCACTGAAACCATAAGATCATTTCCTCTGAAAACAATTAAATAGAAATCAGTATAAAAAAGATGAGTGGGCATAACAAATGTATTTTTCAAAGATGGCCACACCAGTGTATATCCCATCCTATATATAATTTTACAATGTGAGTTGACACTTTTCCCTATGCTTCCTCCTCCTCAAACATGAATGGAGCTCTGTAACTCTGGATCACCAGAATGCAGAAGTAAGGCTAGGTCATAAATGACAACATGGCTTCTATCTGGTATGCTCTCTCTCTCAGGAATTCCACTGACCATGCCCTGACAACAGTTAAAAAGTTTCATGGAAAAACCCACATGGAAAGGAACTAAGGCAGAAATGCCAAGTGTAACCACTCCTGACCCACAAAAACTGTAAAGGATAATAAGCCACTAAGTTTTGGGCTTAACTGGTTATGCAACAATAGATAACTAACATATTAAAAATTGTCACGTATTTGGAAATTTTAAAATATACTCCTAAATAATATATGTGACCAGTAAATGAAAAATATTTTGAAATAAATAACAAAACTACATTTCAAAACTTGTGAGATGCAATTAAAGCAATACTTCATGGGAAAATGCATAACCCTAAATAAGTATAATAGGAAAAAAAACACAAAACTTAGAGAGCTATCTATTCAAGAAGATAAAAAAGAATAGCAAAATAAACCTGAAGAAAGTAGAAGGAAATAACAGAAGTGATCAGGTGTGTGTGGTGCCACACACCTATAGGCCCAGCTAGCCAGGAGACTGAGGCAGGAGGATTACTTGAGCCCAGGAGTTTGAGACCAGCCTGGGCGATATAATGAGACCCCTATCTCAAAAACAAAACAAAACAAACTGCTGTGATCATATATTGGTTAGAAAAGAAATGACAAAAACGAGAAAGTGATAAGTAGAGAGAAAACAAAATAGTAAGGGCCATCAAAGCCAGAAGTTGTATTTTAAAACAAAAAAACTATAAATTGGCAAACCTCCGGCAAAATTAAGAAATTAAAAAGAAAAAGAGGCCAGACACAGTAGCTCACTCCTCTAATTCCAATACCAGGAGGCCGAGGCAGAAAGATCACTTGAGCCCTGAAGTTTGAGATCAACCCTGGCAACACAGCCAAGACCTCATCTCTACAAAAACTTTCAAAAAGTAGCCAGGTCCGGGCCAGGACCTCACACCTGTAATCCAGCACTTTGGGAGGCTGAGGCAGACAGATCAATTGAGGCCAGAAGTTCCAGACCAGTCTGGCCAACATGATGAAACCTCAACTCTACTGAAAAATATAAAAGTCAGCTGGGTGTGGTGGTGCACACCTGTGGTCTCAGCTACTCCGGAGGCTGAGTCACGAGAATTGCTTGAACCTGGGAGGCAGAGGTTGGCAATAAGCTGAGACGCTGGGCGACAGAGCAAGACCCTATCTCAAAAAAAGAAAAAAAAAGAAAAAAAAAATTAGCCAGGTCTAGTGACACAAACCCAGCTACTCAGGATCCTGAGGTGGTAGACTCACTCAAACCTGGGAGATCAAGACTGCAGCCAGCCGCAGTCACACCACTGCACTCCAGCCTAGGCAAGAGCGAGACCTCGTCTCAAAAAAAGAAAAAAAACAAGGCTGGGCACGGTGGCTCATGCCTGTAATCCCAGAATTTTGGGAGGCCAAGGCGGGTGGATCACCTGAGGCCAGGAGTTTGAGACCAGCCTGACCAACATGGTAGAACCCTGTCTCTACTAAAAATATAAAAATTGGCCAGGCGTGGTGGCAGGCACCTGTGGTCCCAGCTACTCAGGAGGCTGAGACAGGAGAATTGCTTGAACCCAGGAGGCTGAGGCTGCAGTGAGCTGAGACTGAGCCACTGCACTCCAGCTTGGGAGACAGAGCAAGACTCCGTCTCAAAAAAAAAAAAAAAAAAAAAAAAGCAAAGGATCGGGATTGGAAAAAGGGATAAAAACTAACATCAGAAATAACAGATTAGATGGTTCCATGGTGTAATGGTGAGCACTCTAGACTCTGAATCCAGAAATAACAGATATATCAGAAAGCCAATCAATATAATCAACCACATCTCAAAAAAATCCAAGACAATTCAGTAGTTATACGTGTCTCTAATGGAGTCTTGGCAAATGAAAAACAGAAGCTTCCTTGATTTGATAAAAGGTGTCTACAAAGCCTACACCATGCTTAATGAGGAAAGGTTGAATATTTTTCCCTTGAGATGAGGAAGAACGAAACAAAGATGGCCCTATAAAGTCCTATCAACATTATGCTGGAGATCTCAGGCAGCAAAGGAAAGCAGGAAAAAAATAAAAGGTATAAGGATTAGAAACAAGAGACAAAGTTGTCATTATTTGCATATGACATAATTGTATATATAGAAAATCAAGAACTCTACAGATAAATTCAAATTAATTTTTGTTTGTTTGTTGCTTTTTTGGGGATGGAATCTCACTCTGTCACCCAGGCTGGAGTGCAGCGGTGCGATCTCGGTTCACTGCAACCTCCACCTCCCAGGTTCAAGTGATTCTCCTCAGCTGAGGAAGGACAATCACTTGAGCCTGGCAGGTGGAGGTTGCAGTGAGCCAAGATTGCGCCACTGCACTGCAAGAAAAAAAAAAAAAGCAGCAGCAGCAGAAGAAGCAGCAGCAGGAGCAGAAGCAGCAGCAGAAGCAGAAGGAGAAGCAGCAGCAAACAGCAAGCAGCAGCAGCAGCAGAAGCAGCAGCAGCAGCAGAAGCAGCAGAAGCAGAAGCAGTGGAAGCAGAAGAAGAAACAGAAGAAGCAGAAGAAACAGAAGAAGCAGAATAAGAAACAGAAGCAGCAGCAGCGGCAGCAGCGGAAGCAGAAGAATTTCATAAATACTGAACTAATTTTTTAGATTACATAATATACACATAGTATTATTATATTCACATGAAGTTCAAAAACAAGGAAAACTATATTGTTTAAGGATGTATAGCTAGGACTTAAAATTATGAAGCAAAGCAAAAAACAGTCACAAAGGTCAGGATAATAGCTACCTCCACTGAGGGGGATATGTTGACAAGGATGGTGAGGCTGGAGGGAAGCACTTCTGGTTTGTTGACCTGGGCAATGACAACACTAATATTCATTTTATTATTTCCCTTAAACTGCACATTTTATGCCTTCTCTTGTATACAGATGGTCCACAACTTATGATGGTTTAACTTATAATTTTTCAACTTTAGCACAGTGCGAAATCAATATGCATTCAGTAGAAATCATACTTCAAATTTTGAATTTTTATCTTTTCCCAGGCTAGCAATATGCAGTATGATACTTTCTCATAATGCTGGGCAGCAGCAGAAAGCAGTAGCTCTCACAAGGGTAAACAACTGATCCTCAAGAGTATATACTGTGTTGCCAGATGATTCTGTCCAACTGTAGGCTAATGTGTTCTGAGCACATTTAAGGAAGGCTAAGCTAAGCTATTATATTCGGTAGGTTAGGTATAATAAATGCATTTTCGACTTACAGTATTTTCAACTTATAATGAGTTTATCAGGATGTAACCCCCATTGTAAGTCAGGGAGCATCAGTATATGAATGAAAAGGAAAAATAACAACTGCCTATAACTACTATGGCAATTTAATATATGGTAATATAAGTCTGGTACCTAGCGTGCATTTTTTAAAAGCTACCGTAATGACAAAATGTTTTGTATCCTCCACAGTGCCTACACATCAGGAAGTTGGTCACGGTAGATGCTCAAATATTTTGATCAATAAATGAAACAACTTCCATTCTGATTAAATGGAGTAAAAGACAATTTAGATCTGAATGATTCCCTAAACCAATTCTCATTTTACAAGCCCAGAGATTGAATTCTTTATATCCCAACAGACTCTTCCCTCTGCCTTAAGCATTTTCCTGATCTCTTTCTCTTTTCATTCATAGGATACATTTGTTCTGCCCTACTATACTGTAAGAAGTTGTACATTAAATGCTTAGAATCCTATATATAATCTGAGACTTAAGACAAAAAAAGAGACAGAAGAAAGGTTAAAGTTAAGGGGAAATGGTAGGTAAGATGTACATAAGAGGGGAATTTTGGGGAAAAACCAGTGAAGACAGAATGTATCCTTACATGAAAACATCCAAGACATGGACTTTTTTTTAGTTCTAATGATTCAAGGAGTCAGGAAACAGTGAAACAAAGCAGGCAAATCATCTACTGTCCCTTCAGACCTAGGCACCATACCAAAATATATCTACTGTTTTTTTCCGAAAATTATCTCAACAATAACAAAACAGAACAAAGATACCTCTGCAAGCTTCAATACACTTCTGGAAAAAATCAGCTCCTTCTCAGTTACTTGGGAAAGAAACTTTTTTCTTTTTCCTTTTTTCTCTTTTAAGAGACAGGGTCTTGCTCTATTGCCCAGGCTGCTGGATTACAACCATGGCATGATCATCGTGGCTCACCTTAACTTCGATCTCCTGGGCTCAAGTGATCCTCCCATGTCAGCCTTCCCAGTAGATAGGACCACAGGCACACACCACAATGCTTGGCTAGTTTTCTTGTTTGTTTTTGTAAAGACAGGGTCTCATTATGTTGCCCAAGCTGGTTTCAAACTTCTAGCCTCAAGCAATCTTACTGCCTCAGCCTCCCGAAATGCTGGGAAAGCTTTAATTTTTAATCAATTTATTCAATATGTATTACTTATACATAGTTCAAAAGATTAAACATAAATATCCTTCAGAACCAAACTCACTGAATAAAACTATGGTACATCTGTATAATAGAATATTGTGTCTCCATAAAAAGGAATGAGAAACATCTTATGTACCAATACGAAGTTCTCTCCAGCATATAGTAAGTGGAAAAAAAGAAGAGGTACAGAACAGAATACATGGTATACTACCTTTGGTATATGAAAAGAGAATACATACATTTTATTTTTGAAAGAAAAATATTAGAATGATTAATCAAAGACTTAAAAAAATGGTTACGTATAGAGAAGTGAGAAAACAGGATGAAAAAGATGGGGATGAAAATGAGATTCCTGGCCAGGCACAATGGCTCATGCCTGTAATCTCAGCACTTTGGGAGGCTGAGGCAGGAGGACTGTTTGAGGCCTGGAGTTCAAAACCAGCCTGGGCAACAGAGCAAGACCCCATCCCTACTAAAATAAAACGTAATTTAAAAAAATAATTAGCAAAGCACAGTGGCACGCACCTATAGTATTAGCTACTCAGAAGACTAAGGCAAGAGGATGGCTTGAACCCAAGAGTTCAAGGCTGTAGTGATATAATGATTGTGCCACTGCACTTGCTCTATCACTCCAACCTGGGTGACAGAGCAAGATCTCATCTCTAAAAACAAAGAAAATGAGATTCCTAAGTATAACTTTTAAATGGTTTCTCTTTCTGAACTATGTAAATGCTTTACATATTCAAAGAATAAAATCAAGGGTGTTTTTTTTAATTATTTTTTTGAAATACTGTTTCACTCTGTCACTCAGGTTGGAGTGCAGCAGCACAATCACATGTCACTGCAGCCTCAACCTCCTGGGCTCAAGCGAACCTCCCACCTTAGGCTCCCAAAGTGTTGGGATTACAGGCGTGCGCCATAGCACACAGCCAAATTAAGTCTAAAAACAGGAAAAGCAAATCCTAAAATGAAATAAGTAGACCTAACTGCATATCAAACTGGTAACAATCAAACTGAAAAAATAATTATTTCAAGTGACTTTTAAACATAGTCCTACTTACAATAGGTACATTCTTAGCAGGACACAGTCTAAGGACAAAAAGATATGCAAAGAAATTTTGAGTCGCGCTGAGCACTTTCGTTTATTTTTGAAACTATTTTATAAACACTTACAAAAAACAAATAAGTCAATGTTAATAAAAATTACAATTTTCAACGAAAAGGAGATTAAAACAAAAATAATTTAACAAACCAAAAGGAGGAGGAGGAAAAGGAGTAGGGAGAAGAGAAGGAAGAAACCTATAATGTTAAATTGGAATCGGAATTATCAAGACGATATCATGCTTTTTACTCCCTCCTGTCAGAGTCTCAATGACAGCCCAATAACAAGGAGCATACTTAGCATCTAAATAGTGGTTTCTAAACACAATCTCGGCAGGGTGTAGTGACTCATGCCTGTAATCCTAGCACTTTGGGAGGCTGAGGCAGGCAGATCACCTGAGGTCAGGAGTCCCAGACCAGCCTGGTCAACACAGTGAAACCCTGTCTCTACTAAAAATACAAAAATTAGTGAAGTATGGTAGCGCGTGCCTGTAATCCCAGCTACTCCAGAGGCTGAGGCAGGAAAATTGCTTGAACCCTGGAGACAGAGGTTGCAGTGAGCCAAGATCATGCCACTGCACTCCAGCCTGGGTGACAGAGCAAGACTTTGCCCCTCCCCCGCAAAAAAAAATTTTAATTAAATAAATATATAAATAAATACAATCCTCCACTGTAAGAAGACCAAGCTTCTTGGAGAAATTGCTGATTCCAAGTATAAAGCAGGAAAAATCCATGGTGAGCCAAGATATCATGTACCCAAAAGTAAGGAATCATCCAAAGACTAATGGGTTCAGGAAAAAATAATTCAGGAACCTGTTTGAAGAAGCTCCCATTGTCCTTATTTGAGACAATTTGAGCATCAAAAAAAAAAGTCTCCAAATGACTATAATACAACAAAAGTCATGAGACCATTAAAAACCTCATTTGCTACGATCATAGATGACTATTGCACGAATCCTCCCTCTAAAAAGTAAGGAAAAAATTAAGCGTTTACTGTTCTCTTTTAATAGGAACTGTTGTTCACTCCCAGTTGATAACGGTTACAAAGCTCTTATTAACTGAATAACTATTAAATGAAAAAGAATTACAGAATTAGAAAAATCACCATTTTGCAATCCTTAATTAAAGACCTAAGGATCAAAAAAGATGCTAAAATTATTAGAGAAAGAATACTGAGAAATGGAATATTTGTGTATTACCAAAGTATCAGTCTCACAGATTACTGTACATAACAGGAGGAAAAATTTACTTTTAAAATGGAGACATAAGCAAACACCACCTTAAACCTTTCAAACTTACGTCACTGATAGTAGAACAGCTGATATTATGTGCCTCCCATAATACACGACATGATATACAACATCACCTATGAAGTGTTCTTGCCAAAACTTTTTAACATGAATTTATTCAATCCTTTACAATATAACTTTCAGTTTACAGGATAGCACCAGAAGCACCAGAAGCACCAGAAGAACAAGTTAAACAATCCAAGAAACAATCAGAAAACTCTAGAAAACAGGCCATTCTACAAGATGACTGGTCTCTTCAAAGACATTTCAATGTCATAGGGAAGAGAAATGTGGGAAGGAACTTCCTAGATTGAGAGACTAAAAAGAGATAATCAAATGAAATGCAAAAATTTAACTAAGCTCTCTTTTGAAAAAAACATTTTTCAGGACAGTTGGGAAAATTCAAATATAAATTCAATATTAAATTAGGGTATTATTTTTCTTAGGTGTGGGTAACAGTACACTGGTGACATGAAAAATATGTATTTCTTAGGAAATATATACTAAGTATTTTGCAGTAAACTTGTTACGATACGTGTAACTTTTTTTTGAGACAGAGTTTCGCTCTTGTCACCCAGGCTGGAGTGCAAAGGCACAATCTCGGCTCACTGCAACCCCCACCTCCCAGGCTGAAGTGATTCTCCTGCCTCAGCCTCCCTGAGTAGCTGGGATTACAGGTGCCCACCACCACGCCTAGTCATTTTTTGTACTTTTAGTACACACGGGGTTTCACCATGTTGGCCAGGCTGGTCTCAAACTCCTGACCTCAGGTGATCCACCTGCCTCGGCTTCCCAAAGTGCTGGGGTTACAGATGTGAGTCACGGCACGCAGGCACAACTTACTTTCATAAGGTTCTGCAAAAATATATACAATCACAACCAGGCACGGTGGCTACTCACGCCTGTAATCCCAGCATTTTGGAAGGCCAAAGCGGGCAGATCACGAGGTCAGGAGATTGAGACCATCCTTGCTAACACAGTGAAAACCCCGTCTCTACTAAAAATACAAAAAATTTGCCAGGCATGGTGGCAGGCGCCTGTAATCCCAGCTACTCGGGAGGCTGAGGCAGGAGAATGACATGAACCCAGGAGGTGGAGCTTGTAGTAAGCCGAGATCATGCCATTGCACTCCAGCCTGGGCGACAGAGGGAGGCTCCATCTAAAAAAAAAATAAATAAATAAATATATATATACACACACATATATATACACACACACACACACATAATCACATAGGGAACAATAAAGCAAATAGGGATGGCATAACGTTATCTTTTGAATCTAGTTAGACATATTAGTGTTCAAGTGATAGACATATTAGTGTTCCCTTCCAACTTTTCTATTTCTTTAAGATCTTATTTATAAAATGGCGGAGGAAAGAAAGAGAACTAAAAGAAAATAGAGTTGCAAAAGCAAAATAAGACAAAAATATTGGTCGGGTGAAGTGGCTCACGCCTGTAATCCCAGCATTTTGGGAGGCCAAGGCAGGCAGATCGCTTGAGGTTAGGAGTTCGAGACCAGTCTGGCCAACATGGTGAAACCCTGTCTCTACTAAAAATACAAAAATTAACTGAGTGTGGTGGCACACACCTGTAATCCCAGCTACTTGGGAGGCTGAGGCACAAGAATTAAGAATCACTTGAACCCAGAAAGCAGAGGTTGCAGTGAGCCAAAATCGCGCCACTGCACTCTAGCCTGGGCGACAGAGAGAGACTCTGTCTCACAAAAATAATAATAATAATAATAAGGCAAAAAAATACAATCTAAAAATCATTTATAAACATGTCCACACAGTCACCTAAGAACTTTCTCCCTTACATCAAAAAAAAAAAAAAAAAAAAATCCAGCCAGGCAGCGTAGTGGCACACAGCTGTAGTACCAGCTACTCAGGAGGTTGAAGTGGGAGGACTGCTTGAGCCCAGGAGTTTGAGTCCAGCCTGGGCAATACAGTGAGACACTGTCTCACGAAGAAAAACAAAAAGGAAATTCCAGACGGAATGTGGTGGCTCACACCTGTAATCCCAGCACTTTGGGAGGCCAAGGCAGGTAGATTACCTGAGGTCAGCAGTTCAAGACCTGCCTGGTCAAAATGGCAAAACCCCGTCTCCACTAAAAACACAAAAATTAGCTGGGCATGGTGGCAGGCACCTGTAATCCCAGCTACCTGGGAGGCTGAGGCAGGAGAATCGCTTGAACCCACGAGCCGGAGGTTGCAGTGAGCCGAAACTGCACCACTGCCCTCCAGCCTGGGAGACAGAGCAAGACTCCATCTCAAAAAAAAAAAAAAAGAAAGAAAATTCCAGAGATTACTCAGTCCACTATCATCTGATCAATAAGAGCAAACAGATTTCAAACAAATACTTACACACTACAAACAGCAATAGTACTAAAATCTGTCAATTATTTAAGGAATGTTTGTCATTAACAAACAGAACACATTTTGTTATGATAACTCACACTGAATCAAATACATTCTAAAATCCATTAATCCTATATGCTAAGACATCAAGAGCAGCATTTCTTTGCAATATTTTTTCAAAAAAATTTTTTTAATGCCCCAATGCCACAAGAAATATTTTAATTGAAAAATATCACACTTGAAAGACAACTAGCAGACAGACTGTCCTAATATCTACTTCGTTTAGCAACAAACTTTGATTAGCCATTTTTTCTAAAAGTCACACAATGAAATTCTTAAAATTCTTGATTTCGGCCAGGCACGGTGGCTCACGCCGGTAATCCCAGCACTCTGGGAGGCTGAGGCGGGCAGATCACAAGGTCAGGAGATCGAGACCATCCTGGCTAACACGGTGAAACCCCGTCTCTACAAAAAATTAGCCGGGCATGGTGGCAGGCACCCGTAGTCCCAGCTACTCGGGAGGCTGAGGCAGGAAAAAGGCGTGAACCCAGGAGGCGGAGCTTGCAGTGAGCAGAGATCGTGCCCCTGCACTCCAGCCTGGGCAACGGAGAGAGATTCTGTCTCAAAAAAAAAAAATTACTGATTTCATATTTAAACATAACAAGAAACAGGCTGGGCGCAGTGGCTCACACCTATAATCTCAGCACTTTGGGAGGCCAAGGCAGGAGGATCACTTGAGGTCAGGAGTTCAAGAGCAGCTTGGTCAATATGGTGAAACCCTGTCTCTACTAAAAATACAAAAATTAGCCGGGCATGGTGGCACGCACCTATAGTCCCACCTATTCGGGAGGCTGAGGCACGAGAATCACTTGAACCCAGGAGGCAGAGGTTGCAGTGAGCCAAGATTGCACCACTGCACTCCAGCCTGGGTGACAGAGTGAGACTGTCTTATTTTTATTTATTTATTTATTTTTTGAGACGGAGTCTCGCTCTATTGCCCAGGCTGGAGTGCAGTGGCGCGATCTCAGCTCACTGCAAGCTTCGCCTCCTGGGTTCACGCCATTCTCCTGCCTCAGCCTCCCGAGTAGTTGGGACTACGGGCACCCGCCATCAGGCCTGGCTAATTTTTTTGTATTTTTAGTAGAGATGGGGTTCCACTGTGTTAGCCAGGATGGTCTCGATCTCCTGACCTCATGATCCACCCACCTCGTTCTCCCAAAGTGCTGGGATTACAGGCGTGAACCACCACGCCAGGCCGAGACTGTCTTTATAAAAAAAAAAAAAAAGAAGAAGAAAAATTAATAAATAAATAAAACAAGAAATAGATGTATTCAAGAGGGAAAAGGAAGACTTATTGAGTACCTACTATATGCTCGGTGCTTCACATAAAATTTTTTTTTAACTCCAATGATAGTCTTATGAGGCAAATATTATCCCCAATTTTTTTTTTTTTTTTTTGAGGCAGGGTCTCACTCTGTTGCCCAGCCTGGAGGACAATGGCATGATTACAGATCGTGCCATTCCAGGCAGCCTCGACCTTCCAGGCTCAAGCAATCCTCCCACCTCAGCCTCCCAAGTAGCTGGGACCATAGGTGAATGCCACCACACTCAGCTATTTAATAATTTTGTCATTTCTGTAGAGACAGGGTCTCCTATGTTGCCCAGGCTGGTCTCAAACTCCTAGGCTCAAGTGATCCTCCTGCCTCCACCTCCATCTCCCAATCATCCCCATTTGAGAGATGAAAATTCTGACAAGCTCACAAATGTTAAATGGCTTGCCCATAAATGACAGTTCAAAAGTTATGAGGCTAGAACTTGAATCTAGGTCTGTTAGAAATCTAGGTTTGAAAATCCATATTCTCTCCACTTAATGGATTTAAGATTCACAGATATAAAAGCCTATCTAAGGAAAAAGAATATTTAAAAGAATAGAGTTATATATTCAAAGAGCTACACAATCTTAGAGTTTACTATGTTCTAAAATTATTGCTAATTGTTTAAAAAAAAAAAAACCACAATTTTTAGCAAGCCAGCTGTCTATAACAGGACAGCTAGTCCATTCCTCACTGTACATGTAAAATTACACTTCAGTTGCCCGCTGGATGACCCCACTGCCAAAATATGCCAGCAACATAATTTTATCACATTAAAACCCAGAGGCCTAACACTACTTGGAAAGCGCTTTACGTGTTTACTATACCTATCCCAAGCATATTTACCACTCATAATTCACAGGCCATTTTCAGCAAATATACTTTGTTCTATCATACTATTTTCTGCCACTCCAAAATCATATTAAATGTATGAACAAAAACACCTACCTAAATATAACATCTCACAAATAAACCTTAGTAGTATTATGTTATTTTGAACTTGTCTATTGTATGAAACTATGACATAATTGTTTCTATAACATAAATTATGTATGTTCTTTCTACAGGATCAAAATTCCAATACCTATATTCCTTGTATATCTAAAGATACACACAAAATAGGTACAGAAACCTATATGTTAAAGGACTTCCCATGTAAATTAAATCCTCTATGAGCTGGATTAGTGACTAGAAGAAGGCATGAAGCAGCTTGTAGAGTTCTAGTGATATTCTGTATCTTGATGTAGGTGCTGGTTACACTGGTATGTTCTTAGTGAAAATTCACTGAGCTATGTATTTACCAGCTATGTACTTTTTGTATATTTTATAATTTATAAAGTCTTATATTTTTAGGCTGGGCACAGTGGCTCACGCCTGTAATCCTATCACTTTCAAAGGCTGAGGCGGGAGGATGGCTCTAGTCCAGGAGTTTAAGACCAGTCTGGGCAACATAGTGAGACCTATTTTTTTATTTTTTTAACTTATATTTTTTAAAATGCTCAATCTAAAAACTTGTCCTACTAAAAAGCACTGATATCATCCCTCTTACCAAAGTAGTCAAACCCTAGTGAAGAAAACAGATAAGTAACGAAGCAATTTCATTAGATAGCTATGATAGAAGTAATTACTATGTGCTACAGGAGCACATAAAAATGGTACCTAACTTAATCTGAAAGGGGTAAAGGAACGCTTCCTGAAGAATATACATCTGAACTGAATCCTAAAGGTCAGACAGAAATTAGCCAAGCAAAGGAAGGGGAAAGCAGAAATCAGGGAAATAGAACATCAAATGTAAAAGATAAGACAGAAAGCACATTACCTGAGAGGAAGCCTAAAGTCAGTAAGAGTGGATTAAAGAATTTAAGGAAGACAGCAAGTGAAGAAAGGCTAGAGAATTAAGAGTTAGATTATAAATGATCTCATATACATGCCATGCTACAGTTTAAACTCTATCCTGAAAGCAATGAGACAGCTTTTTTGAAGATTTTTCAATAGGGAAGAACATGATTTGATTTTTATCTCTACTATACATGTCAAAATTATGGTGTGGGCCACGCTCACAACCCCATTTCGTGGTAAATGAGCCTGCACACTGCCCCATACTTTCTACCACTAAGATCTTTCCCCATACCCATATATACATACAAGCACACAGCTAACAATAAATGGCCAAGAATGGTGACATAACCTAAGTACACACACTTGTTAGCAATCAATGAGAAAAAGAGCTGAGCCAAAGAAATTGTTTCTTGGGAATTCAAATCAGAAAATCCTAGGGAAAAGGAAATGGTTAGCAACAGGAGCTGAAGTTAAAATGACTGCAGCCAAGAGGTGAGATGCTGGCATGGGGTCACATAGTAGTTATAAGGAGCAGAAATTAGGAATAAATGGAAGCTATGACATGGTGGAAAAAACTGGAGAAGAAAGAAAGGGTATCTAGGACAAGTTAACAATGCAGCACTGGAGTGAAGTCTCCAGCTTTATTAGGTTCTTATTCTTCTTGAGAGTAAGTTTTATTAGGTTCTTGTTCTTGACAGCAAGTTGTTTAACTTTTCCTGGGTTCCCCTGTGTATGGTTCCTTTCAATAAGCACTTCATTACTTAAGGTAACTTGAGTCTCTTCCCCACAATTGAAAGAGCTTGGCTAAAAGAGCATTTTAGAACGCTTAATCCAACAGCAGTCAAGAGAATGAACTGGAGGGCATAACAAGAGGCAGAAGACAGAAGGTAAGAAGACCACTCAGCATTACAGAAGCCCAATAAACAGATATTTTTAGTTAAAATAAGGTAGAGGCAACAAAAAGTAACAAGGAATGACCTGAAATATCATGAGGGAAAACGTACTAGACAGTAACAAACTGGATGTTGGCAGTGAACTACAGAGTGAAGCTGAGGGCAATTCCCAGGTTCCTGAAGGTTTCATGAGGAATCTCTCCCCATCGTTTTGGGGGGGAAAGAGGCAGGAAGAGTTTTGTTTCCTAAATGTTTGGATTGAAGTGTTTGTGAAATGTGAATCAAAGTGGTGATGTCCTGTGGCAGTGCTTTTACAGGGGTCTAGAGCAAAGGCAAGCACTGTAGACAGCAGTTCTAGACTTAGGAATCAATACATTAAGTCAATACTGTGGTTTTTAAAATGTCTGAAAAGTCTTTGACTAATATTTATTTCAAACTGAGTTAATATAAACAAAAATCACTCCAACTAAAAACCTTAATATTCTTGGGAAATCATATTTTCAAACCTCCTACACTTCTCTGCAGTTATTAAAGATTGAACAAACTTCCACATAGTATAATCCAAATGATTAGGAAAGATGGAGTTTATATTGCTAACTTCTATTGAGGTACTTTCTTAAAAAAAACTCTAAGTTTACCCAATTTCCCTCAGGAACTATATAGTACTAAAATAACTAAGGGAAAATAACTGTTAAAAATTCATATATTAGTGAATCTCACTGTTAATGCTTAAACTAGAATAAGATTTTTTTTAAGGAGCTTAATCATGTAATTTACTAATTTAAATATTCAACTCTACCTGTAATTTAAATGTTGGGTTTCCATCCTAAAACCTTTTCTCCTTCCTTCTGTATGATTTTGCCTCCAAAATCTACTACTATCAACCCAGAACCTGACACTGCGCTTCAGCCACAAATCCAGCTGCCTAATGGTCATCTACATCTGACAGAACTATAGTCACCTAAACTGAACATGTCACAAATTAACCCCCTATCCCTCTTCCTTGACAAAATAAAAATAAAATCCCACTCCTTATGGGAATCCCCAACTCAGTGAAAGGCACAAGCCAGAATCCTAGATTTTATCCTCTATGCAACTTCTCCGCAACCCCAAATACAATAAAATCACCAACTCAACTCCCAATATCCAAGTTCAGATCCAGTCTCACCATTTGCCTGGATAACCCTAATATTCCTGCCTTTAGCCTTATTCTACTCTTCAATTCACTACAGCCAGAATGACTTTTTTTAATGCAAATCTGATCATTCCAGTCCCCTGCTTTAAAATCCTTCAATAATTTAATAAATATAATTATCACAGCTAGTCACACTGTGGAAGCTCAGAGGTTCAATGAGACATTTAGTTACATCCTTTCTGTAGGTTCAACCTAAAAGAATCATGAGGAATTTTTTTCAAATCACAAAATTATTTAAACATACATATAACAGCAGATACATTTAAAAGAAAAGCATGTAGCATTGTTGGTAAAAGCAAAACACCAAAAATAACCTCCAGTCCACAAAAATGGAATACTATCCAGCCAGTAAATGAGGCACTTCCATATGTATTGCTAATAAATGATCTCCAGGATGTAGCACTAAGTGAAAAAAACAGGCTATGTATAGAGGGTAAAGTAGGCAACCATTTGTGTATAGTGTCTTAAAAATATAAATGTATATAGGTTTATATATTGAAAATATCTCAGAAAGGATACACACGAAGCTGGAAATAGTGGTTGCCTCTAAAGAGGAAAAATGGGTGGCTGGAGAATGAAGGCGGAACAGAAACTTTTTACTACATTACTCTTCTGAAACTTTTGGCTTTTACGTCTTGTTATTATCTATAATTTTAATGTGATTTTCTCCTTCTGTTACTTTAACATTTTTTACTGTGTGTGTGTGTATGACTACAAAGACTTCTTTATATTTCATCTTTATACCAATATTAAAATTACGTACTGATCATTTGATGGAACATTACGTTTCTTTCTTGACAACTCGGGAGCTCAACTTCTACAAACATTTTATTCAACATTTTACTGCTATCGAGAAGGCTGTTGTTGGTAATGACCTCAGTGAACACTGCATGATTTCTGTACTTGCTTCTTGGAGAAGCAAGACAGCAGCACCAGGCAGCAAAAGTTTATTATTAAACCGACATCGAAGTATTCAGGGATTAAGGAAAGCTACAAGTCTTATTTTTCTAGCAAATCCAAAAACAGTGAATCCAAAAGTCCCCTGGCATCCTTTAAAAATAAAAATAAAAAGCAGTTCTAGTATCTGCAGCAATCGATAAGGAGGTGAAGTACTACTACAAGACGACATAGTTATATCCACTAGTGCCACATGATTTAATCCTTACAGAAGTCCCTAAAACGCCAGAGCTGAACAACCTCACAGTTCTACACAGAACAGACAAGATGAGGTGCAGGCTCTGTGACCTTATAATGGCACACACACAACTGGCCCCATGCTTCCATAACTTCACTCTGCCTCCCGCTTTTTTCAGCCCAACCCCTCCAAACATGGGTCTCGGTCGGTCCCCTTAAGTCACAATGGAGGGAATACACTAGGCTAAGCAAATATTCCCTCAGGATTTCATGGCAAAGCCCTTTCAACCAAAGAAAGGATCGCGACTGAAGAGAAAGATAACAAGGTTTGCTTGAGGAGAGGTCTGTGAGAGAGGCTACAGTCGGTGGTGGGAGAGAAGCCAAAGTCTGTGACGGCTGTCACCACATCTACCGGGAGTAAGAGCACCATGACAGCGGCTATCTGAAAGCCGTGATGGCTAGGGTTAGCGCTAGTCGGCTTGGTGATGAGCGAGCTGGGAGGGGGTCTATTAAAAAGGGTAGGGCGAGGGGCAGCTGGGGGACGCAATGGGTTAGGGGGCGGTCGAGACCTTGTCTCAGGAACTGTAATGAGGTCAGCCCAAGGGAGGATGTAACGGAGTCTGGAAGCTCCATTAGGAGTCCTGAGAGACTCTGAGGGGTTCTAATGGGGTCTGCGGGATTGGGGGGACCGTGACAGAATCTCCGGGAAGGCTGGAGGACCGGAATGGTGTCCGGCCAATGGAAGATACGGGGGGTGGGGTCTACTGGGGATCCGGGGCCGTGATCTGGTGTTTGGGAGGCTCGGCGCAGACCCGCTCGCGGGGCGTCTCCGCTGGGACGGGGCGGGGCGGCCCGACCGGAGCCAAATAGCAAGGCTGAGACGTGGGCCAGGACGGGCTGCAGGGCCGCTGAGCGCTTGGGCGGGTCTTACCTCGGGCTCCGCCGCGGTGGCCACCGCAGCCCCCTCCTCTTCGGCGGAAGCTGCCTCCCACCCTCCGCCCCAGGGTCGGGCGGGAGATGGCAGAGGAGGCCGAGGCCACCGAGGGTCGGACGGTTCCGGGAGGGTGGGCCCAGCAGCCTCAGGGTCCGGGCGAGCGGCCGCTGCGCATCCCCCGCCCTGTCAGAGAGACTCCGCCCGGCCTGGGCAGGCACATCCCCCGCTGCACCCCGCCCAGAGAGCACGCGTTGGACCGCCGCCTCAACTGCTGCCAGCGGCCGCCTCTGCCGGTGCAGCTACTGCCTCCGTCGCCGCCTCTTGCGGTCCTGACTGTCCTGTACTCTCTCAACAGCCACAGTCAACCGTCGCCGCGTCCCTTGTCCGCTTCGGCCGCGCGCCCCCGACCCCGCGCACGCAACCCCGCCCCGCGCGACTCCACGGCTGCAGGCGAGCAGGCGCGCGCGCACTTACCTCCCACGCCCCCTACTGCCAGCCTGGGTCGGCCCCGCCCGGTCCCGCCCGGTCCCGCCCCCGCACGTGACGCCACTGGAGAGTACAGCGTGCGCTTGCGCGGACACGCCCCATTTCCTAGGCCCCAGGCCGCCCCGCCCAAATTTTTCTTCCTCACCTTACGGCAGAGCGGGGAACTCTGCCTTAGATTCTCCCTGTACTGGAGAGGGATGTCGCAAGGTTGGGGAAGAAACCTCTGGGTTTGCGACCGTAGCTGTCGATTTCCGGCCAATACAGAGGTGTCTGAAGGCTGGTTGGGGTGGTGAGGCCCGAGGCAGGTAAGAAGCCTCCTCCCCACTTTGGTTTGTCTCAGTTTGTCCCGGCAGTGGATCGCTTCCCCACTCACTCAGATTCTGGCGTATCCGTGCTCCCTCCCGATTCTGGACCTGGATTCTCAGCGCCGCCGGTCACAGCCCCCGCCCCCTTTCAAACACGCACGCTCTCTCCTCCCACCCACCCTCATTGTCCCCGCCCCGACCTCCGTTTCCAAGTCTTCGTTTCCATTCATTCCTCAGACTTTTTCACTGAGTGGTTTCCATGCCTTGGGTTCCAGAATGTCAGAGGCGAATGAAATAGTCTCAGCTTTTTAAAGTGCTTTTATATAGGAGACCGTGAGAGAATCCGCAGTAGTAGTACAATAAAGTGATAATTGAGAAAAATGCACGGGATGCTGTCTGCGCACAGAAGAGGGGTCCCAGGTTGTGTAGGAGGAGAACGTGAGGAAGCCCTTTCCAAGGTGACTTTTGGGTCACTTTTAGAGGACTGTGTTAAAAGACTAGTAATCCAGTACCTGGTCAAAGAAATAAGAGAGGAGGTAAAAGAATAACGGGTGCAAAAGCATGTGACAGTGGTGGTTTGAAAGAGTCAAAAGAAAAGTAAAATCTGATGGAAACCGTACTGTAGAGTTCCCTTTAAAGAAGCATCATTATAAAGTGAGAGAAATGAGGAACGAGAATGTGGCCCTCAGGAATGTTTTCTGTTTAGGTAGAAGACTCAAAAGTGTACACGAAACCGAGAAGTGGACTCTTCGAGGGTGAGGGAGGCTAATTTACAAGATCGAGAGCACTAGTGGAAAACAACCTTGTATGTGCATTTGAATCACCTGGGAAACTGTTAAAACCAATACTGTTGCCCCACTCTAGACCAATTAAATTCTGTGTTTTGCCAGGTGTCAGTACTGTTTTAAAGCTCCACAGGTGACTCTAATGCTAAAGATTGAGACCCACTAAACTAGAGAGAAGTTGAGGGAGTTGGCTCTGTAACATTAAGATGGAGGTCATTTAACTATGGAAAGGCTTGGAGATGGAATGAGAAACTTGAGTGGCGTTGTGTTTTGAATAACTGGTCTGGGAAATGGGAGAAGGAGCCACTCTTGCCTTTCCCTTCAGCACTGTTCATTCCTCAGTGTTTATCAGGTCCAACTTAGTTACTCGTCTCTGCTCTCCCTTTCCCTTCCATCCAGAATTAGCTGTTGTCTCCAGCCTTACCGCTCAAAGGCCATCCCCAAATCTGTCCCCAAAAATGATCAGAGCTAAGCCAATTTATGAGATGCAGAGACCAACATCCAGAGCTAAGCCAATGTATGAGATGCAAAGACCAACATCCACTCCCGTGAGATTACTACATACAGTGCCTTGCCAATTTAGAATCTTTTTCTGTTATTTATCATTTAAATTAGTAATGAGATATAAAGATATTTAAAATACAGCTCTATTAGGATCGAAAATTACCGTATTAGGGACAACTAGGCCTTTAAACAAAGAATTAGCAGGCAGAGAAGCTGTATGAGGTAAAGACCAAGACAGTGTATGGCTGCTATCTATTAACTAGGGTTAATCCAAAAACCTGTCTATCTGACCCAGATAAGAACGAGTTATTGTTGTCTAGTATAGCTAGAGCATAGCATGGAGAGTAGAGGTGGGACAGAGATGAAGATGATAAAGTGGGTGTGAACAGATTATGAGGAGCCTTGAATTCCATGGTGAAGAGTTTAGATTATATATGATACTGGAAACAACTGATAAGTACAAAAAAGGTTCTTAACCTCTTTTACCCAGTGGACCTCGTTGGCAGTCCAGCTTATAGACTCAGTCTCAGAAAAATGTTCTTAAATGTATAAAATAGAATACATACTAATATAAAGGAAACTAATTTTTTTAAGTTTTTAAAATATTAAATGTGTGATATATATGCACTTTATGCATCAAATAAAATCTGGCAGCAGGTCTAATTATATAATTTCTAAGTAATGATGACTATATATTTTGAAATGCCTGCAGCAACTTTAATGTAATGTGAAAATATCAGATTTCTATTGGTAAAAAAAGAGAATGCTAATACTGTAGTTTATGGTCCACACTTATTGAAGAAATGCTAGATTTCAGCTACTGATTATTGAAAACAAATTGTTTTCCCAGTCTAAGTTCACAGAACCCTGATATTCTAGCCACATCCTGGTCTATGGATCCTAAGTTTAAAAATATCTCAGTGTAGTGGTTTTAATCTAGAGCATGACATCAAATCTGTGTTTCAGAAAAATGATGAAGCAGTGTTCACTTCCCAGCCTCTCTGCTGGGATGAGAAGCTGGCTGTTTTCTTCTGTGTCTCCTTTACCTCTGGGGCAGCAACCAGTACTATCCCACTGTTTCCTAATAACCGGGGCCTGCAGAGGGACTAAGCTTGTGGATGTATATATCTGTGAGAGCAATACCAGAAAATAAATCAGGAAAGGTAGATTGGGGCTATTTTTGTGGAAATCATTGAATGCCAGGCTATAATTTGTAGTTAATTTGGTAGACAATGGAGGGTTGTTAAAATTTTTGGAGTAGAATAATGTGATTAGAGTTCTGTTTGAAAATCTAGAATAATGTGCAGGTTAGATCATCTAAAGAGAAGATAGGAATGAAGAGACTAGACCAATAAGTTAATTTTTAAAAAACGGAATCTTGGGCCAGGTGCAGTGGCTCAGGCCTGTAATCCCGGGACTTGGGGAGGCTGAGGCAGGAGGATCACTTGAGCCCAGGAGTTCAAGACCAGCCTGGGCAACAAAGTGAGACCCTGTCTCTCCAAAAAAATATAAAAAAGAAGAAGAAAATTAGCCAGACATAGTGGTGCCTGCCTGTGGTCCCATCTACATGGGAGACTGAAGCAGGAGGATTACATGAGCCCAGGAGGTTGAGGCTGAAGTGTTCATGCCACTGCACTCCAGCCTGAGTGACAGAGAAAGAGCCTGTCTCAAAAAAAAAATCTTGAGGTGATCTCTAGAGAGTCTGCTAAATTCCTTTATTTCCACAATGTGCTGACCAGGCTAGAGTAACATACATTGGAATAAATTGCATACCTTTCAACAGGAATATATACCCCAGTGTGGAAGTCAATTAACATTTTATGTGGTCAAGAGGCTAGCCCAGTCTTTTGAATTATAAATGATATTGTTAGTACTTCTAATAAAGCAATGGCCTTACCATAAGTTCACAGATCTTGCCAAGGCCTTCCTTAGTCAAATTCCATCTATACCTGTGAGTCCTACATTTCTGACTTAAAAGTCAGAACTCCTCTCTCTCTGCCAATTCCTTAAACTTCTTGGATGGGAAAGAAGTTTAGTTTAAACACATTAGCAAAGAACGGAAAGTCCTCAAGGCCCAGGCAGCCCATCTCCTTCGAAACTGATCAATACCAGACTATAAAAACTTACTGCTCAAATCCAGCTAGTACCCAAATTATGTACTTTTTAAACGTATTCTAAAAAATTGAATTTGGGGTTCAGGTATTACTGATCCAAATGAGTCCTATAAAATTAATTTCCAGAACTAGGTTCTCAGAGAGGCCACCATTACCACCTTCTTCAGCGTGACCAGCCTATAGTGACTTTCTGTCCATCAAATAATTGGAGGCCATCTGGGTGGTGATACGAAAAATCAAGTTTATGCAGAACTTGAGGTTCAGCTATCTGATACGTTTTGCAGGAGGAAGAGGAGTGGGTCTATCTGAAATCAGAAATAATACTTTTGTGAGGCTTTTTAATAATTTTTATTACTTACAGAAAATTTCTGAGAGTTCCTTTCTCTGGCTCCCAATTAAATGGCTTACTCCACAATCAACTTATATAAGCACTGGATCATTGTCTTGATCCCAAAAAATGTGTCCCAACTGTAGTTACCATTTTGAGCATCTGTATTATTGTTTGAAAACCTTAGGCTTGCTTTCCCTGATGACCAGTGAATAAAACTCTCAAAGAGGTGTGATTCATTACTCATTCATTCATTAGATATTTATTGAACCTCTACTATGTGCCAGGCACATTTTTGAAACCCACTAATGAGCAATTTGTAATGACAATTTACCTTTTAACTATCTATGAGAAAAGTAACTTGCCAGGATTTGAAATCCTCAGAACAAATGAGATTAAAAGATCATTTTTTTTTATGTTCTTTCAAATAGTGTGTTTGCATAGAGCTGCCGTGTGCTGACCACAGTGATTATCTGTGAAATGAGGTAAATCGTGGCTTTAGCTTAACCACTCCTTATCAGACTTTGTTACCACATGTACTAAAATAAAGTTCTATCTACACCTTTATAAAATATTATCTTACACAGACGTCTTATTAATTCTAATGGCCTCTCCACACCTGGCCCTCACTCCTAGTCATTTCAAAGTTTGCAATTGTGTAAAGTCATTTCTCAGAAAATTTGAAACAAAAACTAAGTCACCACAAGAAAAACTTGGTATCCACCAGGTTTATATTGAGGACAAAAACTGTGACACAATTACAAATGGAACTTTTTTTTTTTTTTTTTTTTGAAATAGAGTTTTGCTCTTCTTCCCCAGGCTGGAGTGCAATGGTGTGCTCTCGGCTCACCACAACCGCCACCTCCCGGGTTCAAGCGATTCTCCTGCCTCAGCCTCCCAAGTAGCTAGGCTTACAGTTGTGCACTACCACGCTTGGCTAATTTTGTATTTTTAGTAGAGACACGGTTTCTCCATGTTGGTCAGGCTGATCTAGAACTCCCGACCTCAGGTGATCCAGCCGCTTTGGCCTCCCAAAGTGCAGAGATTATAGGCATGAGCCACCGCACCCGGCCTACAAATGGAACTCTTGAGGTAGAAATGGTAGACCAGGAATAAAATTATTTTCATGGTCAATGACATCTTAGCCATTGATAGCTGTGCCTAGTTCCAGAGCAATAAATGGAGAGCCTTGGTGTTAGATGAAATCCTAAAAAGTCACCTGTTTTATCCCCTTGGCCCCAGACAGAATAAAGTGGAATTTATAGCAATAGAGTTACCAAGCATCATCGTCACACCAAGTGGATTTTGTACTTTGAGAGCTGAATTCCTCTGTGAAATATTGATGTTATAGGAATGTTGTTTAAATTCATAATTCATTTATACAATTGAGAATATTTCTTACATTTATAACAGTGTTGTGTTTTCCTGAGTTTTTCAAGATACGTTTCACTTCTGTATTTTGCTCACTCAGGAAAAATATTTATTTATTAAAACTCTAGTTTGTCAGGCACTGAAGGTAGAAGGATGAGTAAAATCTAATCTGTGTACTCAAGAGGGTAATATAATAAATCTTGATGGTCATTCTGACATGCCACGTTATACAGATCTCCAGATGGCTTAGGCTTAGTTTTAAAAGGAAATGTTTAATTGGGGGAAATTGGAACCCCAAAAAAAAGCCATGAACTTCCTTCCTGAAAATATTTTTGCCATAAAAAGCATATTTGGTCTTGGATGTGATTCCTTTTGTGAAAGTGCAAGTTGAATCAGACATTAGAAGTTGGACATAATCTTCTAATTTTAGTAAACATCAAATTATTTTTAAATATTTGTGTTTGAACATTTATGGAAAAGAGATTAGATGTACCTGTTTTATCCAGAGGACAGAAGTAAGACTCAGAAGTTGAAAAAATGGAAATACTTTATGTCATTGTAAGAGTGGGAACTGGTACATCTTTTCTTCCTCTTCAATGAAATCACTGTATTTACTAATTATGTGTTCATTATTAAGAGAAGGGGAAAAATTAAAGCACAGTATCAAAAGGTAGAAGGAAAAAGGCAAAAAAGTATTAATCCTATTTCTTAAAATGATATTTACACTTGATGGATATCGTTCTTGATTATTTTTGTATGTATTTTTATCATATACGGATGTTTATATCAAAGCACATTATGAACATTTTTCTGTTAATAAATTTGTATTGATAATATTATATGTAATGGCTGAAAACTATTCCATCATGTGGAAACCCTGTTATTTAATTTACCAGTCCTTTTTTGAACTCCAGGTTGTTTCCAGTTTTTCTGTTATAAATACTGCCATGTGACTTGTTGAATTTTTGCACACATTGTTAATGTTTCCCTTAAGATAAATGTATGAAAGTATAATACCTACATATATAAATTTCTTAAGAATTCCAATATAATGGCAAATTACCCTTGAAAAAGCTTGCATGTATGACACTCCTATCAAAATGAGGCATCATTTACTCATTTCCCATAATCTCTCAGCAATACTAGTTTTTATTAGTTTTCTTCATCTTTGCTAACTCGACAGGTAAAAAAATGAAATTTTAACTTGCATTTATTTGATTACTACTCTGATGTCCAGTGTCTCTTCATGTGTTTATTGACCAGCCATGTAAGTGTATTAACTAATATTTTCTAACAATTTTTTAACTTTTTAATATTTAAATTTGTATTCTATCTAAAATGTAATTTGATATAAGGTATGAGGTAAAACTCTTTACTTTTTTAATCAAATAGTTAACAAGTTGTGCCAACGCTACTTATTAAAAAATCCAGCAAGCATATCCCATACTTCAATACACAGATAATAAAAGTACTGTTAGATATTCCTCCAAAAAAAGAAAGAGGATTTCATGGTCAAATAAGTTTGGGAAAAGATCATACCAAAAAAAGTTAAAATTTTTTATCGTCAAAGTCTCATTAGCTTCTAGTGTGTGTGTGTGTGCATTAGGAGTTAGCATTCCCTAATTTAATTAACCATGTAATCTTTTTTCTTTTTTATTTCTTTATTTTGAGATGGAGTCTCACTCTGTCACCCAAGCTGTAGTGCAGTGGGGTGATCTCGGCTCACTGCAACCTCTGCCTCCCAGGTTCGAGCAATTCTCCTGCCTCAACCTCCCAAGTAACGGAAATTACAAGCACGCACCATCATGCCCAATTTGTTTTTGTATTTTCAGTAGAGACAGGGTCTTGCCATATTGGCCAGACTGGTCTCGAGCTCCTGACCTCAGGTGATCTGCCTGCCTCGGCCTCCCAAAGTGCTGGGATTACAGATGTGAGCTATTTTTTTAAACCATGTAATCTCACTTCATAGGTATTTCAGGAAATACCTATGAAAGCCTATGGAACTGAGCTGTCCAGTATACTAGCACTAGCCACGTGTGGCTATTTAAATTTTAGTTAATTAAAATTAGTCAATTCTTCAGTCACACTGACCATATTTCAAGAACTCAATAGCCACAAGGAGCTAGTGGCTACTGTATTGAACATTTTGCAGATCAAAGAAAATTTCTGGGCCAGGCACCGTGGCTCATGCCTATAATCCCAGCACATTGAGAGGCCGAGGCGGGTGGATCACAAGGTCAGGAATTCAAGACTAGCCTGCTCAAGCTGGTGAAACCCTGTGTCTACTAAAAAACTACAAAAATTAGCCAGGCGCAGTGGCAGGCGCCTGTAATCTCAGCTACTCGGGAGGCTGAAGCAGGAGAATCACTTGAACCCGGGCGGCAGAGGTTGCAGTGAGCCAAGGTCACGCCACTACACTCCAGCCTGAGTGACGGAGTGAGATTCCATCTCAAAAAATAAAAAAAGAAAATTTCTGTCACAAGAAGTCCTATTGGACAGCACTGCTATAGGAACATAATGTTCAGGGAAACACACAAACACGCTGAAAACACTAGAATAATCCATAATTTCTCTGTTGATTTGTCAGCCAAACATGATTTCCACTACACTACGAGAACAGACTCTCTCATTGATTTGTAAAGACTCCATCATCATATTTAAAATTTCTTATCTACATATGAATATTTTATTCTATTGATTTATCTATTTCTGCTCCAATACCACACCCCTAGTTTTAAGTCAAGGTTCTGCACCTTTCTCCCTGAGAGCAGAAATGAATTCTTGCATGGAGTTGGAAATTAAATTAGAAGTGATAGTAAAGGCCCTTTCACTTCCCAGACTCTGTAAATGTAAACATTTCTCTGCCGAACTTGATTTATATTATGTTGAGCTGTATACTCATGTATTCATTTACTCTACATTTATTTATTGAGTACCTGCCTGGCAAGCACTGTTTTAGGCCCTGGGGTTAAAATGGCAAACAAGGCAGACAGGGCCCCTTGTTGTCTTATTTTCATAGAGCTTACATTCTTGTTTTGGAAAGGGAAAGAGAAGAGGCAGGGGGAGGAAAAAAGAATATGAACCGATAAATAAATTAAAAACTATCACATAGTCATCAGTGCTATTCAAGGAATTGAAATTAGAGTGATAGTAACTGGTGGCCTCTTTATTTTGGCTGCCCTGAGACCTCTGTGACTTGGTGGCATTTAAACTAAGATCTGTCCAACAGAAGGAGCTAACTCCTAGAAGGTCCAGGCACAACTTGTACCACCCTCAGGAGGGAAAAAGCTTGGTGTATTTGAGGAATAAAAAGAAAGTCTTTGTGGCTGGGGCTTAGTGCACAAGCAGGGAGATAGGAGGAGATAAGGTTGGAGAAATAGCTGAAGCCACATTTTCATGTAGGGTTTTGTAAACTAGGGTACGGAATTTTCATTTTTTTCCGAGTATGATAGTGAGCTACTAGAGAGTCCTAAGCAGGAAACAGACCTGACCTAATTTAAATGTTTAAACAATTATTTTGATGGGAAATTTATTGGCAGGGTCAGTAGTATAAATAGGAGACCTCTTAGGCTAGGTCAGGAAAGAAATGGTGATAGATTTGACTAAGGTAATAATAGTGAAGATGGAAAGCACTGGACAGATTTAGAACATTTAGGCTATAGAATCAACAGGACTTGTCAATTGGATGTGAGGTGTGAAGACAGTAGAAAACTCTGGGATGAGCCTGGACAACACAGGGAGACCCTGCCTCTATTTTAAAAAAATTTTTACTTAGCCAGACATGGTGGTATGCACCTATAGTGCATATAGCTACTTGGAAGGTCAAGATGGGAGGATCACTTGAGCCCATCAGTTAAAGGCTGCAGTGAGCTATGACTGTGCCACTGCACTCCATCCTGGGCAACAGAGTGAGACGTTTTCAAAGAAGGAAAGAAAGAGGGAGAGGGGAGAGGGGGAGGGGAAGGTAGGAAGAAAAAACAGAGAGGAGAGAGAGAGAGAAAGAAAAAAACTAACTCTTGAATGATGTCTGTAATCCATTATATAGTAACCAGGTTCAGTTTTCAGTCTGATTATGGCAGGCAAAATTGGGACACATAAGACATCAGTAAATATATTTTAACCAAATGAATAAATTTGCTTTAATAAATGTTTCTCTCCTGTACACATTTAAGCTGCTAAAGCATAAGCTTGTGCTCATTCCTTTATTATTAGGGAATCTGGTTCCTAAGAATTTGAGGTTTATGTCACAAACACATCAGCTGTAAGTAGTTATTAGACTGTTCCCCTGAAGTATCCAAGCCAACAGAGGAAACTGAATGAAACAGAAAAAATTGCCTGCCACAGTTGCAAAAGTTCTATGAGACTCTCATATTTTATTTTTGAATTTCATGCTGATTTTGCATTTTATGCCCAAGTTTATGTTAATAATTAAAATATTTTTAGTTGCTGATTTAAATGTTTTAAGTCAATGATTAAGTTGTTTAGCTCTTTCCCCTAAAGTTGGTCAAATTAAAGCTCTAGGAAGATGCTCTGTGATTAACTTGTGTTTGTTTCTTGGACTTTGTTGCTATCTGCTGGCACATGGGCATGTATCCATTTAGAGAAGCATAGATGCCTCTCTGAGCATTTGTAGTTTGGTACAACTTAAAATCGTAGCCAAAGGGAGTGAGGAAGGCAATTGCATTTAGAAACAACTGACTTTTATAATCTGCACTTACTTTGTAATGTTTTTAAAAAACATACTTGAATGAGGCTGTTTCTCTGTCTTTTTTTTAAGGAACGCTTACTGAATAATTAGAGAAAAATGAGTAAAGGTCACAATTCTGGAGAAGTATGTTTTCAGTAAAACAAATTTATCTGGAGCACTACTTAATTCAATAGCCAACAGGCTTATTTTCCCTGAAGTTTTGAGAATTGCTGTATACCATATAAAATGCTTGTTAATTTAAGACTCTAATATATATTTTAATCCCATAAAATAAATACTTATACAAAATAGACAATTATCATTAATAGCCATTGTAAATTAGTATTTTTAAGCATTTCCATTCATTAAAAATCCAGATTGAGTCCGGGTGAGGTAGCTCACGCCTATCATCCCAGCACTTTGGGAGGGCTAGACAGGAGGATCACTGGAGCCCAGGAGTTCAAGACCAGCCTGGGCAGCATAGTGAGACCTCATCTCTACAAATTTTTTTTTTTTTTTTTTTTTCAGTCAATTTCGCTGTTGATGCCCAGGCTGGAGTGCAATGGTGCGATCTTGGCTCACCACAGCCTCTACCTCCCGGGTTCAAGCGATTCTCCTGCCTCAGCCTTCCAGGTTCAAGCAATTCTCCTGCCTCAGCCTCCCGTGTAGCTGGGATTACAGGCATGTGCCACCACGCCCAGCTAATTTTGTATTTTTTTTTCTTTAGTAGAGACCGGCTTTCTCCATGTTGGTCAGGCTGGTGTCGACCTCCTGGTGATCTGCCCACCTCGGCCTCTCAAAGTGCTGGGATCACAGGCATGAGCCTCTGCATCCGGCCACATTTTTTCCTTTTTTTAATTAGCTAGGCGTGGTGACAGGCACCTGTGGTCCCCGCTACTTAGGAGGCTAAGGCAGGAGGATCACTTGAGCCCAGGAGGTCGAGGCTGCAGTGGCCATGATTGCACCACTGCACTCCAGCCTGGGTGACAGAGTGTGAGACCCTGTCTCAAAAAAAGAAAAAAAAAAAAAAAATCCAGACTGAAACAGCAGTAAAACCTCCAGTTAAAAGTTAATCTGGCCAGGTGCCGTAGCTCACACCTATAACCCCAGCATTTTGGGAGGCCAAGGTGGTGGATCACCCGAGGTCAGGAGTTCGAGACCAGCCTGGCCAACATGGTGAAACCCCGCCTCTACTAAAAAAAAATATATAAAAAATTAGCCAAGCATGGTGGTGGGCGCCTGTAATCCCAGCTACTCAGGAGGCTCAGGCAGGAGAATTGCTTGAACCTGGGAGGCAGAGGTTACAGTGACCTGAGATCATGCCACTGCACTCCAGGCTAGGCAAAAAGAGCAAAACTCCATCTCAAAAGAAAAAAAAGTTAATGAATTCAATATTAGCTTCATTTAGTTACAGAAGTCGGAAGATACAATAAACTAACCCCTGTAATCACAGGATTTGTGTATGCTGACAATACATTAACATCATTGCTTCACTCAGATTGAGAGAACAATTTTCCCTGGATTTCACATTTGCTCTCCTTATGCCAAAGATAAAGCACAAGAGCAGAGTCATGCCATGGCTAGTTTCATCTTTGATCACTTTGTGGCTTTATGTAAAGAGACGAGTGCTTTATTTTCAAGAAATCTTTGGGGTCCATTATTGCCACCTCAAATATAGGGAACAGGGAAGGAAACTAACTTTTTTTGAGAGTCTACTGTAGACCAGACAACGTGCTGAGTGTTTTCACTCATGTTTTTAATTCGTGTAACAACCTGTGATTATGTTATTACTACCTAATCTTACAGATGAGGAAAATGAGGCCCAGAAAGAGGATGAATAACTTGCCCACGATCACTTAAATAGTAAGTGGCAAAGTCAGAGCCTAGACCCAAGACTTCCTAGCCCCAAAACATAGAGCTATAATATATTTGGTAAGATTTTACAAATAGAACTATGAGGAGGTCATTGGCTCCCCAGTTCACTCACCTTTCTTGCCCTTCCCCTAGTCTTGCTTACCATCCACCAAGACCAAGTACACAGATCTTTTAACTCTGAACAAATTTACTAGTAACAACAGAACAATAAAGGATAACAGGCAAAACACAAAACCAGAGAATAAGGATATTACAAAGAATACAGAAATCTTAAGTGGCCTTATTTCTTTTTTTCCCATAATCTGGATTTTCTGACTTCCCTTTAAAAATATTTCATTCATCTGGCAAACATTTATTGCACTTCTGATATGCCAGGCACAGTACTCACTACATAGAAAAGAAATATTCACAAATGATTCTAGATGGCTCCTGGTTTTTTGCTAAGGTCCCCTTCCGTCTCCTTTTCTCCCACCTCATTGATAGTATTATTATCATCGTCTCACTCACCCCAACTGAAACCTTCAGACCATTTCGTAATTCTTTTTTTTTTTTTTTTGGAAACGGAGTCTCACTGTATCCCCCAGGCTGGAAGCAAGTGGCACAGTCTCGGCTCATTGCAACCTCCGCCTCCCGGCCTCATAATTCTTTTTTATCTACCCTCCTCTGATCACTTATTGAGTCTTATTGATGCTCTGTCTACAATATCTATTCCTCCACATTCCTACTATCATTTCTCCTGCTTTAGGTCATTACCTCCTACCTTTACTTGCAATAAAAATCTAATTGGGCCGGGCACAGCGGCTCATGCCTGTAATCCCAGCACTTGGGGAGGCTGAGGCGGGTGGATCATCTGAGGTCAGGAATTCGAGACCAGCCTGGCCAACATGGTGAAACCCCATCTCTACTAAAAATACAAAAATTAGCCAGGCATGGATGGTGCCAGGCACCTGTAATCCCAGCTACTCGGGAGGTTGAGACAGGAGAATTGCTTGAACCCAGGTGGCAGAGGTTGCAGTGAGCCAAGATCGCGCCACTGCACTCCAGCCTGGGCGACAGAGTGAAACTCCACCTCAAAAAAAAAAAGAAAAAATCTAATTGAGCTCTGCTTTCCATTTTTCCCCCTACCAATTAGTTCTATATATTATGGCTGAATTATTACCTTCCCAAAGCATTGACCCAGCCATTAATGGCTCCCATTTCCTCCAGTATAAATTTCAAACTCCTTCACCGCAATTCAGTCTGTCACCACTTAGCTTCTAAGAATCCTCTAATATTTGCCTGTACCCCTACTACTCCCACTTCATTCTAGCCATGCTAGACTATTCAGGATTCTCTCCACATTTGAAAGCACTTTCTTTGCCTCTCTGTCTTCCCCATGCATCCAACTCCACTTGCCCTTCAAGAGCCCACTTTTATGCCCCTTTCCTCAAAGCCATTTCTGATCCGAGCACTCATGCCTTTTCATCCTGTTAGCCAGATTATTCTTTTTGTGAATTCCCATACATTCTATGTGTGCCTCTTATGGATTTCTTATCTTATTGACTACAAACCACCTTATACATCTTTGTATCTCCCATAGGACCTAATATTAGGTGCTCAGTAGGTATTTATTGACTAAAAGAATTGCATATGCAGTATATGTTCATTATAACAAAATAGGTTTAAGCTCAGTAAGGGTAGAAACTATTTCATTCTCATTCTGTATTGCCACCCCCTGGCACAAAGGAGAACACTCAGTAAACATTTGTTAAGTGAAGTACATTACAGTTATCAGTCATTAGGTTATAAATTACTGATGCCATAATTTATACCTAGGAACACTTTTTGTCTTTTTTTTGTTTGTTTATTTGTTCTTGGGGTTTTTTTTCTGTTGTTGTTGTTGTTGTTGTTGTTTTTGGATGGAGTCTCACTCGGTCACCCAGGCTGGAGTGCAGTGGCGCTGTCTAGGCTCACTACAACCTCTGCCTCCTGGGTTCAAGCTGTTCTTGTGCCTTAGTCTCCCTAGTAGCTAGGACTACAGGCACCACCACCATGCTGGCTTATTTTTTGTATTTTAGTAGAGACAGGGTTTCACCATGTTGCCCTGGCTGCTCTGGAACTCCTAATCTCAGGCAATTTGCCTGCCTTGGCCTTATGTTGTATTTTAAAATCCTAGTTATGTATGTTTCTTTATTTTATATTGACAAATACCACATGATAAAGGTCATGTATTCTTATTCTCACTTTAAGCTGGGCACAGTGGCTCACACCTGTATTCCCAACATTTTGTGGGGCACAGGCAGGAGGATCACTTGAGCTCGGGAGTTTGAAACTAGTCTGGGCAACAAAGTGAGACTCTGTATCTACAAAAATTTAAAAATTAGCCAGGCATGGTGGTACGCACCTGCAGTCCTAGCTACTCTGGAGGCAGAAGCAGGAAACTCGCTTGAACCTAGGAGTTTGAGCCTGCTCCGAGCTATGATTGCACCACTGTGCTCCAGCCTGAGCAACAGAGCGAAACCCTGTCTTTAATATAAAAATAAAAAATACTGCCTTTTGGCCCAAAACACCATCTTCCAGTAATTCGCCAAAATGACTAACACAAAGGGAAAGAGGAGAGGCATCCAATATATCTTCTCTAGGCCTTGGAAAAAACATGGAGTTGTTCCTTTGGCCACATATATATGAATCTATAAGAAATATGATATTGTAGACATCAAGGGAATGGATACTATTCAAAAAGGAATGCCCCACAAGTGTTACCATGGCAAACTGGAAAAGCTTACAGTGATACCCACCATGCTGTTGGCATTGTTGTAAACAAACAAGGGCAAGATTCTTGCCAAGAGAATTAACGTGCATTTTGAGCACATTAAGCACTCTGAGAACAGAGATAGCTTCCTGAAATCGTGAAGGAAAATGATCAGAAAAAGAAGGAAGCCAAAGAGAAAGGTGCCTGGGTTCACCTGAAGCACTAGCGTGCTCCACCCAGAGAAGCACACTTTTTTGTTTTTTGTTTGTTTTTGAGTAAGAGTCTTGCTCTGTTGCCCAGGCTGGAGTGCAATGGCGCGATCTCAACTCACTGCAAGCTCCCCATCCCGCGTTCAAGCATTTCTGCTGCCTCAGCCTCCCGAGTAGTTGGGATTACAGGCACCCACCACCACGCCTGGCTAATTTTTGTATTTTTAGTAGAGACGAGGTTTTGCCATGTTGGTCAGGCTGGTTTCGAACTCCTGGCCTCAAGTGCTCCACCCATCTCGGCCTCCCAAAGTACTGGGATTACAGGCGTGACCCACCGTGCCCAGCCTCAGAGAAGCACACTTTGTGAGAAATAATAGAAAGAAGCCTGGGCTGCTGAATTCATGACATAGTAGGTATTTAAAAAAAAAAAAAAAAAACTATGGACTATAAAAAATAAAAATAGAAAATATTTTCACTTTACAGAAAAGGAAAGTGAGAGTTAAGGAAATTTAATTTATTTATGATCACACAGCCAATGAGTAACAGAATTGAATCTAAAATTCAAGTCTTCAAATATGAAGTTTAGAGTTATTTTTCTTGGCCAAGGATGGGTTTGGCTAAAGGCTAGTTGAGTTATATTTGCATTAGAATTTTTGGAATTAAACTGTTGCTGTCATGCTGTATGGAACAGAATTAGGGCCTTAAGTAACATTTTGTCTATGTGCTGGGTATTTTAAAAATCAAACAGACAAAACACAAAAACTATTTCTGAAGAAAATCTCAGCCCAGCCTGTGGACATTCCCTTCAAGGTGAGAGATGACTGACTGTTGAGGCAGTCTTCTTGTAGGCTCCTTTCCCTAGTTGGGTTGGTGTTGAAGAGTGGGTGTGATTTCAGCAGGCAGTGTAGAGAGTAAGTCTCCGGGTTTTTGCCAAGCTATATGACCTGGCACTCACAACTATGCAGTGTTTATTAAAGACATGGGAGACAGATGCTGTAGCCAGGGAGCAGTCATTCCGCCTTTATATTCATAAACTCTTACATCAAGTCACATCGACAAGCTGATTACCTAACCTCTGTCAAATTGCTTTCATTTGATTGATCTGTGCCCATTTGCCATAAGGCTAGATAGTAAAGCTTATTATAGGAAACAATCCTAACTGTTTCATCTGTTGTAAGGATATTGTGAGGCACTATTTGTTATGATGCACCATGTCTTTTATGAAAATCTCTTGGCCGGGCGCGGTGGCTCAAGCCTGTAATCCTAGCACTTTGGGAGGCCGAGACGGGTGGATCACGAGGTCAGGAGATTGAGACCATCCTGGCTAACACAATGAAACCCCGTCTCTACTAAAAAATACAAAAAACTAGCCGGGCGAGGTGGTGGGCGCCTGTAGTCCCAGCTACTTGGGAGGCTGAGGCAGGAGAATGGCGTGAATCAGGAGGCGGAGCTTGCAGTGAGCTGAGATCCGGCCACTGCACTCCAGCCTGGGTGACAGAGCAAGACTCCGTCTCAAAAAAAAAAAAAAAAAAATCTCTTGAGGAAAAACTATCGGACCATAATACAGAGAATTATTTTACCTCTCCTGAGCAATTGCTTTGTTTTTATCTTATGGACATTGTGAATGTTTAACTTTGTCTGGTTAGATGCCAAAAAGCTTAGAGCCAAATTTGTGGCCCACTCATAACAAATGTGCTCTGTGGCTCATTAACTTCATTCTTGGCTCCAGTTTATGTCTCTCCATTAGTCTTTTTTTCTTAAGAAGATCCTAATTCATGCCATCTTATTATGTATTTTTTCTTTTTTCTCATAAGCAGCCTTATGTTGTTTCTCAAGTAGTCAGATTATGATGTACTGCGTCTACATTAAACCATGTTGGATGTCCCTTCATTTACTTTGGGTTTTTTTCTTGAGGGGTGTATTGATTTTTCATACAGGTTTTTGCAGCATTTTGTTACACGAAAATGGTTATATCACGAAATTATTGCTCAATAGTGTAGTCAAGTGGTAAAATAACTGGTCTAATGGTCAGAATTGATTAAATTGATGTCATAATTCTAGTCTTGTCTTTTACAGCATTATTACTATTTTCTTATAATAGGCTTTGTTTTGCACTCTCAATCTGCATGTGACGGTTTATTGCTGTGTGATTTTCAGAAATATTGTTGTGCTGCCAGGTCAGTGCATAACACCTAACTCTCTGTTAATTCTGTTGAGTCTGTTAGGCTCAAATATCCCATACCCATCAGACTTGTCTCACTTTGGGTCACAAGCATATTAATTTCATCACACAACTTGTCTTGCTTCTGCTCTAAGTTAGTCATTCTTTTATTTAAACAAGGTAATGTTAACGGATATTTGTTTTCAAACCTCATTTGCTTTGATTGGTTTGGAGCTCTATCTAGATTTTCTGATTATCTTACTAATGTCATCTAATTGATAAATACTACTATACAACTTTTTAAACTCTTTTAGTACCTTCAAGTAAAATTATTTGGTCTTCTCTACAACTTTCTAGGGTATGTAAGGTGGATATATGCCTTTTTTACAGATGGCATACAAAATGATTAAATGATTTTATATGCCATCTGTAAAAAAGGCATATACCTTTTTAGAAAAACAAGGACAAAGACATTTAAATGACTGCTCAAGATGATACCAGCAAATCAGTGGTAAAACTAGGACTAGTCCCAGGTTTCCAGAATCTTATCCCATACTACCTTTTAAAAGAAGTCAAAAGAAGTTCTAACTTATATTGTAAACATTACGTCATCTTTATCATACCCCTTGAGGCTAAAGCTATGAAACAGGCAAACACATGTTATATCACTCATGCTCATAGCAGGGCAGAATCGGGAATGAATTTCATTTATATTAGTCTTACGATTTTCTGTTTTTAAAGTTACAATTCCTTTTAACTACAGTCCTAATCACTGTCACGTTCCATTATGGAAGGAAGAAGCAATATTTTTATCTTATCTTTCGAAAATTAATGTTGAGGCCGGGTACAGTGACTCATGCCTGTAATCCCAGCACTCTGGGAGGCCGAAGTGGGTGGATCACGAGGTCAGGAGATTGAGACCATCCTGGCTAACATGGTGAAACCCTGTCTCTACTAAAAATACAAAAAATTAGCTGGGCATTGTGGTGGGCCCCTGTAGTGCCAGCTGCTTGGGAGGTACTGAGGCAGGAGAATGGCGTGAACCCGGAAGGTGGAGCTTGCAGTGAGCCAGGATCGCGCCACTGCACTCCTGCCTGGTTGACAGTGCGAGACTCCTTCTCAAAAAAAAAAAAGAGAGAGAAGAAAATTAACGTTGAAATGGAAACTATTTCCCTTGATAATTAGTAACTTTTTTCTTTAGATTCTTTGAATTTATCTTTAATATAATTTGTTATTATGCATATTCATTAAGGAGCCAAATAATACAGTTAATGGTATGTTGTTTGGTAAAACATTAGCTATAATTTTAACCAATTTCTGTGCTTCAAGAGGATATTTAAAATTCATGCTTACTGTGTACATGGCAATTTTCCAGTTTTCATTCTAATTGTTTACATGCAGCACATAAGCTAGAATTTCTTATAGTTACAGTTGACCCTTGAACAACACAGGGGCTAGGAGTGCCAACCCCCTATGCAGTCAAAATTCTAGATATAACTTTTTTTTTTTTTTTGAGATGTAGTCTTGCTCTGTTGCCCAGGCTGGAGCGCAGTGGCATGCTTTCAGCTCACTACAACCTCCGCCTTCCAGGTTCAAGCAATTCTCCCACCTCAGCCTCTCGAGTAGCTGGGATTACAGGCATGTCCCACCATACCTGGCTAATTTTTGTATTTTTAGTAGAGACGAGGTTTCACCATGCTGGCCAGGCTGGTCTCAAACTCCTGACCTCAAGTGATCTGCCCACCTTGGCCTCCCAAAGTGCTGGGATTTCAGGCATGAGCCACCGCACCCGGCCTAGGTGTAGGATTTGACTCCCTAAAAACTTAAATACACTGGGCGTGGTGGCTCACACCTGTAATCCCAGCACTTTGGGAGGCTGAGGCGGGCAGACCATAAGGTCAGGAGTTCCAAGACCAGCCTGGCCGATATGATGAAACCCTGTCTCTACTTAAAATACAAAAAAAATTAGCCGGGCGTGGTGGCACATGCCTGTAATCCCAGCTATTCGGGAGGCTGAGTCAGAAGAATTGCTTGAACCCAGGAGGCAGAGGTTGCAGGGAGCTGAGATCGTGCCACTGCACTCCAACCTGGGCAATAGAGTGAGACTCTGTCTCAAAAAAGAAAAAAAAAAACCTAACTACTAGTAGCCTACTGTTGACCAGAAGCCTTATCAATAACATAGCCAATTAACACACGTTTTGTAAATGTATTATACACTGCATTCTTACAATAAAGTAAGCTAGGGGAAAATATTAAGAAAATCATGAAGAAAAGAAAATATATTTACTATTCATTAAGTGGAAATGGATCATCATAAAGGTCTTCATCCTCCTCATCTTCATGTTGAGTAGGCTGAAGAGGAGGAGGAAGAGGAGCAATTTGTCTTGCTGTCTCAGGGGTGGCAGAGGCGGAAGAAAATCCATGTGTAAGTAGATCTGCACAGATCAAACCCACCTTGTCCAAGGGTCAACTGTGTATTTCTTTACCACAACCTATAAAAGTAACTACTATTTTCCAGCCCCATTTTACAGTCAGGTATTTATTGACAGTATTATTGTCTTCTGGCTCTTGTTCAGCTTCTGGAATTTCTGAGCAGCCCTCGTCAGTACAAGATGGACCCCGTAGTCTTGAGTTACATGGACAGTCTGCTGCGGCAATCAGATGTCTCACTATTGGATCCGCCAAGCTGGCTCAATGACCATATTATTGGGTTTGCCTTTGAGTACTTTGCCAACAGTCAGTTTCATGACTGCTCTGATGATGTCAGTTTCATCAGCCCTGAAGTCACCCAGTTCATCAAGTGCACTAGCAACCCAGCAGAGATCGCCATGTTCCTTGAACCACTGGACCTCCCCCACAAGAGAGTTGTATTTTTAGCCATCAATGATAACTCCAACCAGGCAGCCGGAGGAACCCACTGGAGTTTATTGGTCTACCTCCGAGATAAAAATAGCTTTTTTCATTATGATTCCCATAGCAGGAGCAACTCAGTCCACGCAAAGCAGGTAGCAGAGAAACTGGAAGCTTTCTTAGGCAGAAAAGGAGACAAACTGGCCTTTGTGGAAGAGAAAGCCCCTGCCCAACAAAACAGCTATGACTGTGGGATGTACGTGATATGTAACACTGAGGCCTTGTGTCAGAACTTCTTTAGGCAACAGACAGAATCACTGCTACAGCTACTCACCCCTACATACATCACAAAGAAGAGGGGAGAATGGAAAGATCTCATTGCCACACTTGCTAAAAAGTAACTATTGAAGTATATTTGCGACTTTTGAAGGCTCCTCTTTCTGCCCTTCCCCATTTGTTGGATGGCTGCAATCTCAGTGCCTGAGGGAAGATGCCTGGTAGAGGAAAGCTTAATACTCTTTTTCCTGAAAGAATATCATCCTCTGTGTTATCCCCATGGAACGTTTCACTTTAACCCTGACTTGAGAGCAATATGTTCTATGAAAATACCTTGAAATTGTACACCAAAACCTTATAACCAACTTATTTGAACATTTATTACACACAAGGTTCAAGTAAGACTTTTCTTATTGGTATATAATTAATTTCCTTTAGTCTCCCTTATCCACATTGGCTTTTTCTGGAGGAAAAGCAGTGATCTGTAAAACAAATCAAGAATATATTAAATCTAGAGGAATGCAGGGAAGAAAACTATAAAACAGAACCAAAAACTTGTTGCACAGCCTACATAATTAAGAGATCAACTGGCTGGAAGCAGATCAAGGCCTAACTTCATTCAAGACCTAAATATTATGAGACAGTTATTCGGTTTTATGTGATATCTCTTCCATTCACCATGCACAGGCTTTTCCAGCTATCTGCATAACGTTTGCAAATATTTGATAAAGATGATGTTACCCTATCTTCCTCCATCTGATTCCTGGAATGCTTGAAGAAAGGGGAAATCTTGAGTAACCTCATTAAAATTAATGTCTGGTGGACCTCTCAGTTTGCTCACTGATTGGGTAGACTTGCTACTCTCGATTAATAACTGCTTTTCTCTGCCTTTTCTATTAGCCATGCACACACTTCCTCCTTATATCCAAAGTTATTTGCTTCTAAAATTCATAGTTGATACCTTCCCAAGGCTACCTGTTGTTTCAGATAAATAGTTGTGCTTCCTGATAGTTACAGGTTTTCCTCTCTATCCTTAATTCTGGCAGAATTGTTTTTAATTATGTCATGGTAATTTCAGGATGATTTTGTATCTGAAACTTCACAGACTTAGAGTTGGTTTGTTTTTTAAACATAAAGGAAGAAAAGTGACCTTTCTCAGCCCTTTTACTTAATTAAAAATGCAAGGAATGTAATTTTTAAAATGTGGAACGAAGAGTAAAACAAAATGCTATGCCTCCAGAAACACTGATGTGTTTCAGTTGTTTCAAATAGTAAACAACCAGATGACATGTTGGGTACACACATTAATTCTATTCCTAATGAGAATTAGATTGCAAGGCATATAAGACTTGAAAACCAAAGATTAGCTTCAGCCATGAAACTTATTTCAGCTACCTCTCCAGCCTAACCCTGCCCCCAGCCCGCATGGCCCAAAATAACCTCACCACTCAGTGACCACAGAGAAAGTAACTTGGTTCCTTTTAGCCAAGAAGGGAAAACACAGTAAGGGTAAATAAGTACAGGTTACATAGCAGGCCTGAGTGAGCAGGAGTTGAAACTAAAAGTCAAAGAGAAAGCTATCAAAAAAAGTTTCCATTTCAAGTCAGTACATTTTGGATAAAAACCAATCCTAATGGAAGATGGGGCTAGGAAAAAGATTAGGAACTGGCAGTTATCCATAGAGGTCAAATACAGAGGGAGGGACAGCAAGAGAATTGACAAAGGTCGCTGATAGGCCACAAGTGTAGATAAAGATAAGAAAACAATGTTATTACAGTGACTGTTGACTTAGGCAGCTAATCTGGACTATTGAAGTCAAATCCTCTCTGGGAAAAGTTATCTTTCTGACAATGCAAAGTATGTTTATTTAAATATCAGAATATCTTCAGTCTGAGAGTTAAAGCATATGAGAACAATCTTTCCTAACTCCCTAAGATTCATCTTATAAGTAATTTTTTTTAACTAAGGTTGTCTTTTAAATATATATAGAAAAATATATATACACACGTATAGACATGTATATATATATATATGTATAATTATAAAAAAGGTATAATTACCTTTTCCAAATGCATTAGCCTGATTGGACTGTGCCACAGATTAGTGTCTTCTCATGAAATTTTGAGTATGTCATTTGTAAATGTTAGCATTATAAATGACAGGAGAATTTAAGAATTGACTTGTATTTCACTGGATACTATAGTACCCGGTAGGTTACACACCTGCTTGACCACATACCATTCATGTTACATGACACAAAATAGGAAAAAATCTTTTGCTGGTATTGCTTTCCCTTCTCTCTTAGAGTCAAAAGGATCTATTCTGCAAAATTAATCAAAATATTCAAAAGGAAAGCAGGTTTTTCAAAACTGGGCTAAGCAATTATCAAACTGAACTAACCTGTTTTCAGATATCCTGTTGTATTGCCCGGTAAGTCTACTCACACTTGTCCAACCCGTGAATCAATATGGAATTAAGAAAGGTTACCATATGTAAACCCAGCTATAAATGGTTGTAGAAAATGTAAGTATCAGTGGGTTTCCTATGTAATAGTATTTAAAACACAAATATTTCAACCATTTGGCCAGGTATATGTTGAAGTTCACAAGCACTGGTCCTAACTAGATCACATGAAGTGGATTATGTTTCTGATATGTACCTTATTATTTTGACTATATTATAATTTTACTATATCCATATCGACCATATGTTTTAATAACACATCCCATTGAAATGACAAAGTAGAATTTCTCAGTTACATGGGGCAGGCCGGGCGCAATGGTTCATGCCTGTAATCCCAGGACTTTGGGAGGCCAACGTGGGCAGATCACCTGAGGTCAGGAGTTCAAGACCAGCCTGGCTAACATGGCGAAACCCCGTCTCTACTAAAAATACAAAAATTAGCCGGGCATGGTGGCGGGCACCTCTAATCCCAGCTACTTGGCAGACTGAGGCAGGAGAATCGCTTGAACGTGGGAGGCAGAGGTTGCAGTGAGTCGAGATTGCGCCACTGCACTCCAGCCTAGGCAACACAGCGAGACTCTATCTCAAAAAAAAAAAAAAAATTATTTACAAAAATGTACATGCTATGGTGTTAGAGCATGAATGTCAAATCCAGGCTCTGTCAGTGAGATTCAGTACTCTCATCTGCAAAATAAACCTTATCTTCCTTCTGTCCTGCTCAGTTCCATTTTAAGACTAACAACAAATTTGAAAACTTAGTTCTATATTGCTATGCAGCTAAACAGCTATGTAAAAAATGGCTGATAATTACTGTTATATACAAAAGAGAAACTTATTCCAGGACAGTGAATAGCAACAACTAACCTTTTTATCACTCTATACTGTTCAGGGTACTTTATGCACACATACTATGCAAGTACCTTGCATATTATATATGCATCATTATATATATCACCATATATATAAAGTACCTTGTACATTTTTGAGGTTCTATAGAAATATATAATCTCATTAATTATTATGTTCTTATGTTTCAACAGGTACTGTTATTCTCATTTTATAAATAAACTCAGAAGCTCAGTCACATGGCCTCCATCTCGTCTCACACTTTTTCCACCTATTCCTTTCTCCCTGTCCTAGAAAATGGCAAGAACTCCACGTTTGAACATGTTAAATGTAGTCTAGCCTCAGTTTCTAAACTTCATATATTCAGCTGGTATGTTACAGAAACTAATAGTGAGAAATTGTCATCTGAATTAACTGCTAGGCAGCAGGACCTATATAATAACTGGCCTCGTTTTATATATTGTCATATTTGGATCAGCTCCTTATACTGCTCTGCTGGTGTAGGGCACCTTAAAAGCCCTACATTGGCCGGGCACGGTGGCTCACGCCTGTAATCCCAGCACTTTGGGAGGCGAAGTGGGCAGATCACGAGGTCAGGAGATTGAGACCAGCCTGGCTAACACGGTGAAACCCTGTCTCTACTAAAAATACAAAAGGAAATTAGCTGGGCGTGCTGGTGGGCGCCTTCTAGTCCCAGCTACTCAGGAGGCCGAGGCAGGAAAATGGCGTGAACCCGGGAGGTGGAGCTTGCAGTGAGCTGAGATCCTGCCACTGCACTCCAGCCTGGGCGACGCAGCAAGACTCCATCTCAAAAAAAAAAAAAAGAAAAACCCTACATTGTACGTCCTGTGTTAAATCACCTTTCATATTCCATGTATATGAAAGATGGGAAGTTGAACAAGAGCAGCAGCCTGGGGAATCTCCAAAAAAGAGGGCTTAAAGGAATTGCATCAAGTAAATGGGACTAAGCAAAGATGCTCTGCACAATAGTGGGAAAATTGGTCACTAAGTTCCACTATGAGGCTGAAATTCCACTTTGAGATGGAGTCTCACTCTATCACCCAGGCTGGAGTGTAGTGGTGTGATCTCAGCTCACTGCAACATCCGCCTCCAGGGCTCAACCAATTCTCCTGCCTCAGCCTCCCAAGTAGCTGGGACTACAGGTGCCCGCCACCACGCCCAGCTAATTTTTGTATTTTCAGTAGAGATGGGGTTTCTCCATGTTGGCCAGGCTGGTCTTGAACTCCAGGCCTCAAGTGATCTGCCCGCCTCGGCCTCCCAAAGTGCTGGGATTAGAGGTGTGAACCACCACGCTCGGCGGAAAAATCAAGTTCTGAATACACTTAAATTTTCTTATGTAGGGAAAAATTAACATCTCAGAGTGTCAAACGAAGTGATAGTCATCTTCAGTGTCAGTAATAGGGAAGAGTTATCATTACTCTGGAAAAAATCTTAGAACCTGCAGTTTGCATTAAAAGACAAAGGCTGTTTCCTGGATCTTTGTCCTCCACGTACCAAAACCAAGCAACTTGTATTTAGAAGAAAACCGTTTCTCCATGATGCAGGCTCAGGCAAGGTTTTCTATACTAGGCTTTGCTTCCCTAGCCAGCTCCTGCTGCAGCTCCCCACAGCTGCTATCTCAGTCTTCATTCCTCAAACCTGGACAATGCTCACCTCCACCCTCACTCCTACTTTAGAGAGAAAATAGAAGCTGTCAGACATGAACTCCTTCAACTTCTCTGACGCCAGGTCTACAAGCCTACCTATATCTGTGCCCATCTTGGTGCCTTCTTCTGTTACAGAGGGACCTCAGAGTAAGGCTAATCCCTCCATCTGTGCACAGGGATATCCTGCAAACAATTTCTTTACACACATCATCACCATCAGCTTCTCTCTACTGCCTCCTTTCCATCAGCATTTAAGTGTGTAAAATCTCCCCCACCTTTACTGTTTTTTATTTTATTTTATTTTTATTTTTTGAGATGGAGTCTTGCTCTGTCTCCCAGGTGGGAGCGCAATGGCACTATCTCGGCTCACTGTAACCTCTGCCTCCCGGGTTCAAGTGATTCTTCTACCTCAGCCTCCTGAGTAGCTGGTATTACAGGCAGGCGTCACCACACCCAGCTAATTTTTGTATTTTTAGTAGAGGTGGAGTTTTGCCATGTTGACCAGGCTGGTCTCAAACTCGTGACCTCACGTGATCTGCCTGACTCAGCCTCCCAAAGCTCTGGGATTACAGACATGAGCCACCATGCCCAGCCAATTTTTTTTTTTTTTTTTTTTTTTTGGTGGAAGGGAATGGAGTCTCACTGTGTCACCCAGGCTGGAGTGCAGTGGCACAATCTCGGCTCACTGCAGTTTCCACTCACTGCAATCTCCACCTCCCAAGTTCAAGCAATTCTCCTGCGTCAGCCTCCCAAGTACCAGGGACTACAGGCGCACACCGCCATGCCCAGCTAATTTTTTGTATTTAGTAGAGGCAAGGTTTCACCATGCTGCCCAGGCTGATCTCAAACTCCTGAGCTCAGGCAATCCACCTGCCTCGGCCACCCAAAGTGCTAGGATCACAGACGTGAGCCACGGCACCCAGCCTCCCCCATCTTTAAAAATAAATAGAAACATGACCCCATGTCTTCCTCTAGATATTGGCCTTTTGCTTCACAGCCAGCTCTGAAGTATCTGTGGTTAATCACAGTTCCTCACTTCCCTCCCACTTTTCTACCCAATTTAATCTAGATTCTGCCCCAACTACTTCACAAAACATTCTCATTAAGATCACTAGTAGTTTCTATTTTATTAGGCCTCTTAGCAACATGAAACCCTCCTTCTCAAACCACTCTTTCTAGTTTTCTCTGAAATCACTTTTTTTTTTTTTGACAGGGTCTGTCACCCAGGCTGACACCATCATAGCTCACTGCGGCCTTGAATTCCTAGGCATAAACAATCCTCCCACCTCAGCCTCCTGAGAAGCTGAGACTTAGGTACATGCCACCACACCCAGCTTGATCTCTCTCTTATTTGCCAGTTTCTCCTTTACTTGCTGTAGCTTCTCAGGGTTTTGTCTCATAAGCCCTCTTCTCTTCAGCCTGTACATACTTGCTAGGCTCTCCCATTCACTACCAAGGTCAATGACTGATTGACGCACTTCACATGTACACTTCTCTCCTGAACTTCAACTTGTAATCCATTTACCTGCCTGCTAGACATCTTCACTTAGATACTTCTTAGGCTCCTCAAACCCAACAAACCCCCAAACTGCTCTTGCCTTATCAAACTTGCTCCATCAGTGTTCCCCACCTCGGAAAATGGCCCCACTGTGCAACCCAGCTCCAGCCAGAAATCTAGGAGTCATCCTTGACTTTCCTCTCACTTCACATTTATCAGCCTCCTAGTCCTGTTGCTCTACATCTTAAGTATCCTTTAAATCCATGTATTTCTATTGCCAATGCTACCACTCTGGTTGAGACAATCATGCCCTCTCATCTGGGTTGCTAGACTAGCTTCTAAAGGACTCTTCAGTGTTCACTTATACTCTTCACCCCCACTCCATTTTATATTCTGCCAGTGTCTTTAGGAAAGCTCTGTATAACCTGGTCCCTTCCCACTTTCCCTGCCTCTTTGCAGTCTATACCACTCTTGCCTTAGCTTTCTGTGTTCCAGCCCTGCAGGCCTTCTTTTAGTTCCTCAAACACACACATTCTTTTCTCCCTTTCCAGCCTTCCCATTTGCTGTTCCCTCCTGTGCTCTTTCCCACAGTCCTCAACAGAGAATCTTCTTTGTCATCTCTTCCTCAAAGAGGAAGTTCACCTGACTAGTTTGCTTTCCTTGTTAATTCCTCAGAATCATGAATCCTTTCAGTGTGCCCAAATCACATACGATTTTTGGTGTTGTGTGCTTCCTTCTCACTAAATCACAAGAGCCATGGAGGCCAGGGACCATGTCTGACTCGTTCACTATTGAATCCATGCAGTTTCATATAGTGCCTGGCACATAAACATTGTTATTTGTTGAATGGATAAATGAGAACATAGAAGCTGTTTATCAAAGAAAAAACAGCCCATCATCCTCCCTGGCATAGCAGCAGAAGTCAAAATGCAACATTAATCAGTAGAACTGTTCATGCTTGCTTAAGACCAAGCTCAGAGGTTGATGAACTTAAGCAACCTGGCAGAAAATAGGGAACTCCCTAAACTTGTACATCTAACTGTGGACATCTCTTCAGTTTATCTGCTGACTTCTTAGAGGTTTTCACATTTTCCATAGTTGTAAGCCATGTCTAAGCACGATCTTAATTCTGCTTTTTACAAATTCCCACCCTAATCACTGTTTACTTGTGCTTAAAGGTAACATTGGGTTACATTACATTTATAGATGGTGATTTTCTTAGCCATTTCCCCACTGCCGGGCTTTTTGGTTAGTTCTGATTTGAGATTGTTATGAATAGCAGTGCTACAAACATTCTTCGTAAGTAACTTATTTCACATCTTCTCCTTGAATACCAAGTGGGATTAAGATTTCAAAGCATATGAACAGTTTATATCCTATCATATACATAGCCAGAGATTTGTCTAAAAAGAAAGAATCAATATATAGTACCATTAAAATTCTGTAATACAAACCTATCTCTAGTTCTGTATAGCCCTACCAACACTGAGGGTGGGTTGTTTAGTTTTTTTAGAGACAGGGTCTTGCTCTGTCACCCAGGCTGGAGTATAGTAGTACAATCATAGCTCACTGCAGCCTCGAACTCCTGGGCTTAAGCAGTCCTCCTGCCTCGGCCTCCCAAGTAGCTTGGACTACAGGGACACACCACCACACCCGGCTAATTTTTTTTTTTTTTAGAGACAGGGTCTTGTCATGTTGCCCAGGCTGGTCTTGAGCTCCTGGCTCAAGTGATCCTCCTGCTTCCCAGAGTGCTGGGATTGCAGGCATGAGCCACCACACCTGGCCAACATTAGATTTTGCATTTGCTACATTTATTTCTTGAAACTTAACAGAAAACTAATATCTATTGAGCTATTTCTGTGTGTCAGAAAGTTTAAGGATTTGACATGAAGTTTCCCATTTAATAAATCACCATAAACCTGTAAGTACTATTAGTATGCCTCTTTTAGAGATGAGGAAACTAAGGCTTAGAGTTGTCCAGGTAAATTGGAGGAGTTTAAATGTACATGTACTGATTCCAGAACCTGTATTCTTAGCTACTGTGCTGTACTGTCTCTCCTGGTTGTTAATGGCAGTGTTTTTTCTGTTTTACTTAACAGACAGGAAAAATTATTAATAAAATCTGTAACCTGTCTGATTTCCAGGAATGTGGTATAATTTATTGCTAGAGAGCTTGTTTCATTGAGGTAAACATCCAGATGGAGCTTTTTGATTAAGAAAAGTCAACTCCCAGGGTTTAACATGTGTAGGCCAGGACAATACAAGAGAGATCAGTTACTCCAAATAATAAAATCAAATAAATTTGGATTTTCATTGGATGCCCTAGCGAAAGAGAATGAGGCCTGGGAAAGAAAGAAGTAGGGAAAGGTTAATGAAGAGAACTGAGACGAGAAGCATTCCAGAAACATTGCAGGAGACAGGGGCCTACTAGAAGACATGGCCATGGAGAAGCTCCCTACTGTAGTAGAGAATGGCTGCTAAATTTCTTTAAGCAATCATCTGTGTACTGAATTTGAAGTTTTCTGCTTTGTGATACAGCCTTCCATTAACTAAACCTTTCATGCAACTTGGATACACTCAACCATGTTGGTGGTGGATCATTCGGAGGAATGAAGGATGAGGAGTGGCACATGATAAGGCAAAAAGGAAATAGCCAAAGGAACAGGGGACAGGGGACAAGCAGGCTGCATCACATCTGCAGGAGACCCAGAAGCAAACTTAAAAACTCTTGGAGAAACTGAGGTCTCAGGACTTCTCAGAGTGGTTAGAAATGGGTCTCAGGCCATTTCATATTGAAAGAATGACCCTAAACACTAAATTATTTGGGGTTGTCCAAGTTGGAAATGTCTGGGTTACACGGAAGTGAGAAAGAGCTTTTCTTGAACCACAGTAAAATAAATCTGATGTATGAGCAGCATTTGTCAGAGCCTGTGCCTTGATGTAGGGTATGAAATAATTAGCTTTGGCTGGGCGCAGTGGCTTACGCCTGTAATCCCAGCACTTTGGGAGGCCGAGGCAGGCAGATCACGAGGTCAGGAGATCAAGACCATCCTGGCTAACATGGTGAAACCCCATCTCTACTAAAAATACAAAAAAAAAATTAGCCTGGCGTGGTGGCAGGCTCCTGTAGTTCCAGCTTCTGGGGAGGCTGAGGCAGGAGAATTACGTGAACCCAGGAGGCGGAGCTTGCAGTGAGCCAAGATCACGCCACTCCAGTCTAGGCGACAGAGTGAGACTCCGTCTCAAAAAAAAAAAAAAAAAGAAAAGAAATAATTAGCTTCCAGGACACCAAACTCTTCTGGTTTTCCTCCTTCCTCATCAGGCATCCTTAGTTTCCTTTTCCTAGTTCTTCCTTTTCTTCCTGATCTTTATTAACAGTGTGTGACAGGCTTCACTTGTCCACTCTTTCTTCTGTCTACAGACTCAGTCCCTTGAAGATCTTTGATGCTTTTAAATACCATCCATATGTTGACAGCTCCCAAATTTTTTTTTTTAATTCTTTTTATTTTTATTTATTTATTTACTTATTTATTTTTGAGACACAGTCTTGCTCTGTCACCAGGCTGGAGTGCAGTGGCACAATCTCAGCTCACTGCAACCACTGCCTCCTGGGTTTGAGTGATTCTCCTGCCTCAGCCTCCCGAGTAGCTGGTACTATAGGCGCATGTCACCACACCCAGCTAATTTTTGTATTTTTCGTAGAGACGGGGTTTCACTGTGTTGGCCAGGATGGCCTCAATCTCTTGACCTCGTGAACTGCCTGCCTCAGCCTCCCAAAGTGCTGGGATTACAGATGTGAGCCACCATACCCAGCCAACAGCTCCCAAATTTTTTTTTTTTTTTTTTTTTTTTTTTTTTTGAGACGGAGTCTCGCTGTGTCACCCAGGCTGGAGTGCAGTGGCGCGATCTCGGCTCACTGCAAGCTCCGCCTCCCGGGTTTATGCCATTCTCCTGCCTCAGCCTCCGAGTAGCTGGGACTACAGGCGCCCGCCACCACGCCCGGCTAGTTTTTTTTTTTGTATTTTTAGTAGAGACGGGGTTTCACCATGTTAGCCAGGATGGTCTCGATCTCCTGACCTCGTGATCCACCCGCCTCGGCCTCCCAAAGTGCTGGGATTACAGGGTTGAGCCACCGCGCCCGGCCTTTTTTTTTTTTTTAAACAGAGTCTTGCTCTGTCACCCAGGCTGGAGTGCAGTAGTGCGATCTCGGCTCACTGCAATCTCCGCCTCTCGGGTTCAAGCAATTCTCCTCCCTCAGCCTCCCGAGTAGCTGGGACTACAGGCACGTGCCACTATGCCCAGCTAATTTTTTGTATTTTTAGTAGAAACGGGGTTTTGCTGTGTTCGCCAGGATTGTCTTGATCTCCTGACCTTGTGATCTGCCTGCCTCGGCCTCCCAAAGTGCTGGGATTACAGGCGTGAGCCACCACATCTGGCCAACAGCTCCCAAATTTATATCTCCCAGACTTCAGACTTGTCTACTGAACCCCAAACTCATATAGCCTATTACCCACTTGACATCCCCACCACTTGGATGTCCAAAGTTCATCTCAGACTGAATATGTCCAGTACTGCATTTGAGTCTCCTTCCAAAAGCTTTACTCATGGTTTTCTCTACCTCCATTCTTTCAAGCCAAAAAACATGAAGTCATCCTTATGACTCCTTTTCTTTTTTTTTTTTTTTTTTTTTTTTCTTTTTTTTTTTTTTTGAGACGGAGTCTTGCTCTGTCGCCCAGGCTGGAGTGCAGTGGCCGGATCTCAGCTCACTGCAAGCTCCGCCTCCCGGGTTCACGCCATTCTCCTGCCTCAGCCTCCCGAGTAGCTGGGACTACAGGCGCCCGCCACCTCGCCCGGCTAGTTTTTTGTATTTTTTAGTAGAGACGGGGTTTCACCGTGTTAGCCAGGATGGTCTCGATCTCCTGACCTTGTGATCCGCCCGTCTCGGCCTCCCAAAGTGCTGGGATTACAGGCTTGAGCCACCGCGCCCGGCCATGACTCCTTTTCTATTATACCCCATATCCAGTTTAACAGGAAGTCCTGTCATCTGTACATTCAGAATAGATCCAGAATCTGCATGTTTCCACCATCTCTACTACCGCCCTAGTCAGAGTCATCGTTCTCCCTAACTTGTAAGGGAGGCTGTCTCCTAACTGATCTCCCTGCTTCCACCTTTCCCTCCCTAGCAGTCAAGTTTGATCCTTTTGAAATCTGAATAACAAAAGATTATTATTCACTCATCTGCTCCTCATTTCATTGAGAGTCAAAGCCAAAGTTCTTATAATGGTCTTAGAGGATCTCCCAGCCCTTCCCCTTTGACTTCATCTACTTCTGCCTTCTTGTTCTTTCTCTTCCAGCTACATCTGCATCTTTGCTGTTCCTGAACAAGCCAGCCAGGCACCCTCCCTTCCACTTTAGACTTGTTGCATGTTCCACAAAGCTTATTCTCCCATTTCTCTTTTTTTCTTTTTTCTTTTTCTTTTTCTTTTTTTTTTTTTTTTGAGACAGGATCTCACTCTGTCACCCAGACTGGAGTGCAGTGGTGCAGTCTCCACTCACCGCAACCTACACCTCCCAGGCTCAAGCAATTCTCCTGCCTCAGCCTCCTGAGTAGCTGGGATTATAGGAGTGTGCCACTACCGCCCAGCTAACTTTTTTATGTTTAGTGGAGATGAGGTTTCTCCATGCTGGCCAGGCTGGTCTGGAACTCCTGACTTCAAACGATCCACCCGCCTCAACCTCCCAAAGTGCTGGGATTACAGACATGTGCCACCGTGCCCAGCCCTACTGTCTCATTTTTTATAAGTCTACTTAAATATCAACTTCTCTATTGGATCTTCCCTGATAATCATCTAATTGTGATGCCCTATAAGCATTTCCAATCTCCCTTTTCTTGTTCTACATTTGTTCTTTTTTCTTTATCACTTATCACCTTCTAACATACTATATCATTTTATTTATGTCGTTTATTTATTTTGAGACAGAGTCTTGCTCTGTCACCTAGGCTGTAGTGCAGTGGTGCCATCTCAGCTCACTGCAACCTCCACCACCCGGGTTCAAGCGATTCTTCTGCTTCAGCCTCCCAAGTAGCTGGGATTACAAGTGCCCTCCACCACGCCCAGCTAATTTTTGTATTTTTAATAGAGACAGGGTTTCACCATGTTGGTCAGGTTGGTCTCGAACTCCTGACTTCAGGTGATCCACCCGCCTTGGCCTCCCAAAGTGCTGGGATTATAGGCATGAACCACCACTCCCGGCCTATATTTTATTATCTTAGTTGCTTATTGTCTCTCTCCCCTCATCACTAGAATATATAGACTTCACAAAGGCAAAGACCTGTATTTGCTTTGTTCACTAATATATCCCAAGCTCTTACCACAGTGCCTAGCCCATTGTAGGCACTCAATGATAATTATTTTGATGAAAAAAAAATTAAAATCTGGGCCAGACATAGTAGCTCACACCTGTAATCCCAGCACTTTGGGAGGCCAAGATAGTTGGATCACTTGAGGTCAGGAGTCTGAAACCAGTCTGGCCAACATGGTAAAACCCCATCTCTACTAAAAATACAAAAATTAGCTAGGCATGGTGTGAGCATCTGGAATCCCAGCTACTCGGGAGGCTAACACAGGAGAATCACTTGAACCCAGGAGGCAGAGGTTGCAGTGAGCCGAAATCACACCACTGCACTCCACCCTGGGTGACAGAGCAAGTCTCCATCCAAAAAAAAAAAAAAAAGCCGGGTGCGGTGGCTCACACCTGTAATCCCAGCACTTTGGGAGGCCAAGGTGGGAGGATCACTTGAGGTCAGGAGTTCGAGACTAGCCTGGCCAACATGGTGAAACCCCATCTCTACTAAAAAAAATACAAAAATTAGACCGAGTGTGGTAGCTCATGCCTGTAATCCCATCTCTTTGGGAGGCCGAGGCGGGAGTCAAGACTAGCCTGGCCAAGATGGTGAAACCCCATTGCTACTAAAAATACAAAAATTAGCTGGGCACGGTGGCAGGTGCCTGTAATCCCAGCTACTCAGGAAGCTGAGGCAGGAGAATTGCTTGAACCCAGGGGCCAGAGGTTGCAGTGAGCCGAGATCACGCCACTGCACTCCAGCCTGGGCGACAGAGTGAGACTCCATCTCAAAAAAAAGAAAGAAAGAAATACAAAAATTAGCTGGGTGTGGTGGTGGGCGCCTGTAATCCCAGCTACTTGGAGGCTGAGGCAAGAGAATCACTTGAACCCGGGAGGCAGAGGTTGCAGTAAGCTGAGATCACGCCACTGCACTCTAGCCTAGGTGATAGAGCAAGACTCCATTAAAAAAAAAAAAAAGCCATCACCGCTAGGAGTCTAAAAGCATTTTCCTTTAGGCCAGGAATCAGCAAACTTTTCCTTAAAGGGCCAGATATGGTCAGATGATATTTGTTGTAACTACTCACCCCTGCCATTGGAGCTCTAGAGCAGCCAGAGACAATACATAAACAAAGGGGCATGGCTGAGTTCCAGTAAAACTGTGTATTTACAAAAAGCCGGCCAGGCTGTACAGCAGTCTGTACTTAGCTGATTCCTGCTTTAGACAAAGACACATCTTGGTAAATCAGCTCTCTTCATTGATAGGCCAGTCTCTATTCATCCCCTCTCCCAATTGCCAAAAACAAAATTCTAGAAGAGTGAATGCAAACCTAGCAAAATTATAGATCATTAGCTTCTCTGCCTGCATGTACATTGTGGGCATTCCTTACTCAGTGTGGCCCTTGAGTAAGTTGTGATTTGCGCGGGTGAGGTAGAGAGAGAAATCCTGCTATCCGGCACTGTCTTGCTAATGAGTCTTGAGCACATTATCTGTAGCTTTGGAGTATCCTCTAGAGGTTTCTAATAGGCAGAATGATCTACTTCTGAAGCCTCTTTTCTCTATGCCATTAAGTTCTTTGGCACTGACGATGAATTTCCTGTGGCATTTTTTACTTTTATCTGCTATTCTGAAAGTCAACAGACTGACGCAGTTATTAAAATAACTGCCAATATTATAAGGTCCAGGCCCTAATTTCCTGCCATCTAAAGCAGTAATACTCAATTAGGGGTAGTTTGCTTGCTCTGGAGACACTTGGTTGTCGTAACCAGGAGTAGGGGGGTGCTACTGGCATCAGGTAAGCAGAGTCCAAAGATGTGACCCAGAATCTTTCAATACACAAGATAACCCCCTGTAACAAAGAATTAGCCAGTCCAAAATATCAGTAGTGCTGAGGTTGAGAAACCATGATTTAGACTCTTCTACTGAACTTTTAATCCACCTCATACTCTACTGAGAAACCAGTATCGCTAAACCATCACTTTTCTCCTTGACTCCTAAACTCCAGTAGCTCCTCATCCCCCGGAGAGACTAAGTCTGTCCTTGTCATCCTGGCATTTAGATCTGGGGATTTTGCCCACATACATATTCAGACTCTGCTTCTTTCAAGTTTTTATCTGCACCACCCTCGGCACTACCATACTTTTAACTCATGTTACCCCGCAAACACACATTTTGGGAAGATCACCCCACCTCTCTCCTCAGATCCAAATCTTACTCATTCTTTGAGGCCCACGCATGCTGCATGCCCCTGTACCATTGAGTCTGCCCGTACCACTGCCTTTTGTAGTTACACGGGCTCACCCGTCTTACACTGTTACATTGCTATTCTGTCTACCTCGCCTCCTCAGTTACTCCCTGAAGGGGTCCGTATTGTATTTCTGGCCTATTGATCTCAGTTTACACAGCGTAAAGTGTGAAAAGTGTATTGGTGTATTGAGATTCTCTTCATTGAGATAATGAGTATAAAAAGCACCCTATATAGTGCCTGGTACACAATTAAGTGCTCAGAAAATTATAGTGTCAGTATCTATAGAAGCATGAATTCGGGACCCCACAGAAGGTGCTTAATAAATTGTTTAAATGTAGTTATATATTGGAGAGAGCATGCCACACAGACTAGTCTGGTATTTGGAACTAACAGCAAAGAAAAACTGCCATAGAAATCCTACACCAATTAACACGCCTTCATGCTAGACTGAATCCAGGAGCAGGGGTGTCATGTTTTCCCAGAGTGGTGCCCAACCCAACCTTTCTGCATTTAGCAAGTTAATGAACAGCTTGTGAATAACTCTTTGCCCACTCTGGCTCAATTTAGAAGGCCACCAACAGGATATAAATATGCCACACTGTCTGCTTTCCTGGAGACCCTGCTGTCCTCTCCCTAAGTGCTTCTGCTTTCAGTCGGTGGAGAGTCTGATGTGCCTAGAGAAGTTGCACAGTGGGGTGAGGCTGCAGCGAGGGCCTGGCCTTTTCCCAGGCGGAAGAGAGCCTTGTCTCAGATCCTGAGAGAAAAGTGAGTGGGGGCATGGCATTCCGAGCAGCCCAGGTTTGGCTTTGGGCCAAGCACTGAGTGGCAAACAAGAAGGAACACATTCCGGGAAGGCAAGGAGCCCTGCCAGCACGAAGGCAGCAGCAAAAGCAGGGCCCTGCTGGGTGCCAGGTGTTCCTTGGCTCTGTGGAGGTCAGGCATGCAGGGGGATGAACTCAGGTTTCTCTAGAATATCATTTGAGAGGCTTAAGTGCCTCCCGCCCTCTCCCTGTCAGCAGACAGAGCATGTGGAACTGTTAAACATTAAAACGCTCTGCTCTGGGGTCCAGCCCATGCTCTCTAAATAAAGGCAGGAGCGGAAAGAGTGTTGTTGCCATCATGAAATCACACTTCACAGGAGCCAGATTTCGGTAATTCTGTGTCTAAGAGAAAATGCTACTCCAAACAAGGGCAGGTTGGAGAAGCGCCTGGGATTTCTATGCCCTAGAAGCTGCGCTCTCCACCGTTGCAGCCCAGAAACACAAACACACACACTTGTTCTCCACGCCTGTCTTCCTAGTGGCCAGAGCTGGGGGAAGCCTGGAGAGCCCTTGAAACGTCCTTTCACAATCGGCGCTGGCCCTTCCCCAGGTGATGAGAGAAGAGGGAGAGGAGGACCAAAGCGGAAGCAGATAGAGCCATTCTTTTCGGGGGAAATGGCCACACAAGCCTTCCTGAAGATTCCCTTCTTCTGTTGGATAGGTAGGTGACCTGGACAGGAAGGGCTCTGGGCCCGTTTTCCGCAGCAAGGGGACAGGGGTAGCTTTCTCTGAGCGGGGAGAATGAAGTCTTACCCCAATACCTCTGGGTCTCTTTGCTGGACTTTGCTGCCGCCTGGTGGCTCAGTTGTCATCACTTCTCAGAGAGACAGCCAGCCCTGGATTGAGTTTGAGGATCTGGCCTCTCAGTCTAGTCCTGAGGCAACCTGGAGATCCTTCTCTGAGAAGTTTCTCTGCTCTAGGACTCCCTGGTTCTGTGGCCTAGCAGCTAGGAGAGAGGAGCACCATGGGCTTCCAGGCCTCATTCAGTCTGGCAGTCAGGTAGAGGGGCCATGGCTGGCTGGCTGGGCACCTGAGAGAGGGGCTGGGGGTAGTTTCTTATTCCCAGGACATCTCAGTGGGATGAAGTTGTCCCTGAGTCCCCCTCATTCCTGAATGCCTTTTTCGCTAATAATCCTGCCCCTCCCATGACCCTTCCTTTCTGTTAAGGCCCATGTTGCAAAACTGAGGCTCTGGCATAATATATATTTCCCTTCTGTTTCCCCAAATTTAAGGCAGTTATTTCTCCCTGATACAGTTAGCTCCTTGCCATGATAAATATATGATTATATGCCTTCTCTGTGATGCTGCTGCTATGAATCAGTCCCTGGGAATAGTGAGGAGTGGGCATACTTTAAAGAATTTTATTGGATTGGTTTCTCTAAGTCCCTGAAAAGCCTATAGATTATTAGCCATATTTTTCTGTGTATTATATCTAGGTGTTTATTTCCTCTAGCAAAGGAAAGCACTTGGTTTCAACAACCACTGATCTGCCCTGCCAAACTTTCCGATCTGAGCTAATACCCAGGGAATATATAAAATCCAAACTCTTCTGCCTACCCCACCAAACTCTTTTAAATTTTAAAAAAATTGTGGTAAAGTGACATAAAATTTACCATCTTAACCATATTTAGCATATAGTTCAGTAGTGTTAAGTACATTACCCTATTGTGCAACCGATCTCCAGAACTCTCCATCTTGCAAAACTGCAACTCTGTACCCATTAAACAACAGTTCTCCGTTTCCCCCTTCCCTCAGCCCCTGGCAGCCACCATTCTACTTTCTGTCTCTATGAATTTGACTACTCCACATAACACCTATAAGCTAAACCATACAGTATTTGTCTTTGTTTTTTAAGAGATGGGGTCTCGCTGTGTTGCTGAGGCTGGTGTCAAACTCCTGGCCTCAGGTGATCCTCCCTCCTGTGTAGCTGGAATTACAGGCATGAGCCACTGCACCCTGCCCAGTATTTGTGAGGGGTTTTGTTTTTATTTTTTTCTTTTTACAAGCCTGGATTCCAGAATCTTTTTTTTTTTTTTTGAACTGACTTATTTCACTTAGCTTAATGTCCACAAGGTTCATCAATGTTAGAGCATGTGTCAGACTTTTTTTCCTTCTCAAGGCTGAATATTTTTGTATATATATATTTACATATCCATGGATAGATGAATATCCATATATGTTTCATTGTGTGTATATATAGATAATATATATATGTGTGTGTGTTTATTCATCCATGGATGGACACTTGAGTTGCTTCTAATTTTCGATTATTGTATATAATGCTGCTATGAACATGTGTGTTCAAGTATTTATTCAAGTTGGGCCCTGGAGGTCGAGGCTGCAGTAAGCTGTGATCACACCACTGTACTTCAGTCTGGGTGACAAAGTGAGACCCTGTCTTTAAAGAAAAAAAAAAAGAAAAATTTCTTCAAGATTATTCTCCCAGTTCTTTTGGCTATATACTCAGAAGTAGAATTGCTGGATCGTATGGTAATTCTATTTTTAATTTTTTGAGTAGCCACTGTCCTGCTTCACACAGTAGTTAAGCCACTTTACATTCTCACCAACAGTACAGTTCTCCATATCTTCACCAACCTAGCCCAAGTCATTCCCAGAGTTACTAATTCTCCACATCTTCACCAACAGTTGTTATTTTCTGTTTCTTTTCTGTTCTTTGAGAGTAGCCATTCTAATGAGTGTGAAGTGGTACTTCATTGTGGTTTTGACTGGCATTTCCCTAACGATTAGTGATGTTGAACATCTTTTCATTGGTTATTGGCCATCTGTGTATCTTCTTTAGAGAAATATCTATTCAAATCCTTTGCCTTTTTTTTTTTTTTTTTTAAAGACGGTCTTGCTCTGTTACCCAGGTTGGAGTGCAGTGGCGTGATCTCTGCTCACTGCAACCTCCACCTCCTGGGTTCAAGCTATCCTCCTACCTCAACCCTTGAGTAGCTGGAACTATAGGTGCGTACCACCATGCCTGGCTAACTTTTTTTTTTTCTTTTTGAGACGGAGTCTTGCTCTGTCACCCAGGTTGGAGTGCAGTGGCGCGATCTCGGCTCACTGCAACCTCTGCCTCCTGTGTTCAAGCAATTCTCCTGCCTCAGCCTCCTGAATAGCTGGGATTACAGGCGCCCGCCACCACACCCGGCTAATTTTTATATTTTTAGTAGAGACGGGGTTTCACCATGTTGGTCAGGCTGGTCTTGAACTCCTGACCTCGTGATCAACCCACCTCGGCCTCCCAGACTGCTGGGATTACAGGCATGACCACCACGCCTGGCCTGATTTTTGTATTTTTAGTAGAGACGGGGTTTCCCCATCTCTACTTTGGTCTCGAACTTCTGGGTTCAAAGCGATCCACCTGCCTCAGCCTCCCAAAGTGTTGGGATTAGGCATGAGCCACTGGGTCTAGCCTTTTGCTCATTTTTCCATTGGGTTTTTTCTTGCGTTGACCTCTGTAACCTCTTTTCATGTCACTCTCCCACTTAGTATCCTAGGATTCTAACATGCAGATAGTCTCTCTGCTCCTCAGAGACAAACATGTCCTTTCCTAACTTTTGCAGTTGCTGATCCCTCTTCCAGGAATGTGTTGTTCCCAGCTCCTCTCATGACTGACTGCTGATGCTTTAAGCACCAGCTTGTCACTTTGGAGAACTTTCTTAACCATGTCATCTAAAGCCATCTCCCTCTGTACCACTGTTCGTCACACTTCATCATGTCGCTGTTTCTTCTTGAAAATCACTATCTGCAATTATCTTGTTTGTTTACATATTTACTTGGAATCTACCTGTACATGGAATGTAAGTTAAGTTCCATGGGACACAGACATGCCTGCCATGTTCATGGCTCCAGTGCCCAGCTTAGTACCTGGCATGTAGTCTTGGCTCAATAATATTTATTGAATGAATGAATCACTACTAGAGGGGGCATCACAGGGAGAAAGAAGACAGGTGATATGGCCCAAATTGGAATTTTACCTCCTTACCTAGACTCTGGGTCATAGAAAAGGCCGCACGAGCCTTCTGGCTCTGAACTCCATACGTTAATTCCTGCATCAGAAGCATAGTCCTGTTTGAGCCAGGGACATTGCTTTGGAGTTGCTCAGAGAAAATGGGTAAGTATTCCCAGTGTCCACCCGACAGAGGCAGAGGGCTGTGGGGGTTTGCTGTGGCCACCCTCACTCTTCACCATACACCTGAGGTATAAGTCAGCTCAGCTAAAGTCCTTTGAGATTTGCAGAGTACTTGGGACTATAGAAATGACTTGGGCTCCATCAGTCTCCTGAGGGCTGAGTATGTTAGTAAGAGTACCTGTAGTGAGTAGTGAGAGGATAAAAATGAACTTTCCATACCATCGTACACTAGAAAAATCAAGTTTTTTATTTTAAAATATTTTCAAAGGCAAAGGCCATAGCAAAACAACCCAAGGGTGGTTGAACCAAATTCAGGGAATTAGAGGACCATCAGCCATCGCAAGCAGGTCTATATAAAATACACATCGTTTATAAATGCACACAGCAGAAGGCACGGTGGCCCCAGAGGACCAGGTAGGGGGACAACAGGGAGAAACAGCACCATCTGGAAGGACAGGCACACCCACACCACTCAAAGCCCTGGGCCCCAAGTGCACCTCCAAAGTCACCTGCCCTGCAGCATGGCTCTTGCCCTTTCTGAGCCTGAGTATACCTGAAGAGCAAGTTCGCCAGCATCTTGGCATATCCACCTCTCATGGCCTCTGACAACCTAGCAAGGCTCAGAGAATGGATTTTTATCTCTGTCTTTCAGCAAGGACCAGGGAGAAGTGCTGAAGCAAGAAGGGTTATTTTCCTAAAAAAGACTGATGAAAGGGTGAAAGGGGCTGTTTCCAAAAAAAAAAAAAAGGATGGCCGTTCATGGAAGAGTGAGTTTCACCTGAGACATACAGATTTGGTGCAAGCAACACAAAAGGCCAGGCTGTTTCATCCTAAAAACTGGGATGGGGAGAGCATGAAGAGACCACTTACTGGTAGTCCCTCCGGTCCTCATTTGGGTTTGTCATAAACAGGACAGACAGTCGTCTGCTCCACAATAAATAATTTCCACCTGGATTTCATTCCCTGATTAATCTCTCAGTGTCTGAAGAGGGGAAAACAGTGGCTGTTTCTGACACTGCCCACCCCATCTCCAGCAACTTTCCCTGATACTTCTGGCCTCCTCACTAAGGCCCTTCCAGAACCTCCAAAGCCACTATCTTAGCAGATGGGAGTCCCAGGGTGATAAGGCCAGAGTTGTGGGGCACAGAGAAGAAGAGAAGGCCTTGATAGAGGAAGAGGAATATCCAAGGCAAAACCACCTCTATATCCAAGCTCCTCATCCTCTACCTTTCCTGTCCCCAGAGGTATGAGATAGACCCCCTGGCCTGGTTCCTGCACTGTTCCAGGCCCACAGTGGATACTTCCACCTTAAGGGAGAATAGGCCCCATGGACTGGAGGTCCCTCCTCCATGGCCTGCAACCCAGTGACTACAGGGGTGACACAGTGACCTCTGCCCTGTGATGGCTCAACACCGTCACACGCAGCTGCCCAGACAGGCCCCCCGAATGGGCTGCTGTTGGCCATGCCTGAGATCTGGGCAGGCAGGCAGGGAGTAGACAGCAAGACCTCAGATGCAAGCCTCCACCCTCCCCTTCCCTATTTCCAGGGCTTGGGACACCTTAGACATGTTTGAACACACAAGGGCAAAACCCAGTACCAGGTTTGTGACCACAGTGATCAAAGGCCCTGCTCCACCTGTCTCACCAGAAAGTGACAGCTGAGGACACAGCATTTGGGTACCTCTGTTCTTCACAGCCCCTGCCACCATCCCCGCCATAGGCAACATCTCCCCGTAATGCAGCCAGCCACCTCATGAGGGGCCGGCACAGAGCCCCGGCCCAGAGCATGGAAATTCATCTCTGGCTGGAATCCTGGCCGTGAGCCCTCCCCTCTGCATTCACGGCTTCTCAGCAGGCCCCTGCCCAAGCCTGACAGGTGCCTGGCTGCCCACAGAGAAGCCCTGTGGGAACACAGAGTGTTGGGAGAGAGCAGAGCCCACATGAGTGATTTGTGTTCTGACCTCTGACCTCACCATGGGGGTGAGCTGTGTGGCAGAGCCACATTCCAAATATGAAAGCATGGCCTCTGTCCCTTGAGGTGGCCTCCAGTGTGCTGCCTGTGTGCCAGAACTGTTTCCAAGGACCCAGTTTGTTGTGGTTTTTTTTTTCTCATTTAAGTGGTTGCTGAAGCTTTGTGTACAGAATTCCTCAGTTGGTTCCAAAAACTCTGGCTTTTTGTTTGAGTCCAAAAATCGTAGAAGCCAGTTACTTTGTAAATAGGTACTTCAGATCTCTCATAGAGGGAGGAGAAGAGCTGCGGGGAGGAGGAGGGATCTGGAATGTTTTCCTTCATAGGCAGTCTTAGCGCAGCAGCACTGTAAACCACATTGGTGGAGACTTAGCACCCAGAACATTCTTCTTGAAGAAGGAATGGGGACAAAGGCCAAGTGGCTGTTACCTGCACACAGGAAAGATGTCCACATCAAGGAAAGGGCCCAGAAGGCAGACGGACATGGGCAGAAGGGCCAGTGATAACTTTATTTCCCCCAAGAGTGGGCCTGGGTGGGACCGATGTACCCTGCATGCTGCCCAACCTTGCTTAGGGTCAGAAGCCAGCTCAAAACAGGACCAAGTCCAGCCAGGCAGCCTGGCCTGAGGTTCTTGGCCCCTGTCCTCAACCCTCAATATCAAAAGTATTAGGAAGAGAAAAGGCCTCACCTGTGCCCAGGGACTGGGCCGTTCCAACTCAAGGTGCATAACTGCTGCTCTAGCCGAGAAATACGGAACGCCAGATAGGATGAGGACATGACCAGGAAGCAGATCCTGGAGAAAGGGACAATACGGAATTGAATATTTCTTCCACAGAAAGAGCATTTCTGGAAGTTCACCACAAACAGTGGGAACCAAGCTACCCCTGCAGTTGGAAGAATTAAAGAGCCCTTTGTCCTGCAGCCAGTTCAGGCCTCAGCATCTTTCTTCCCAGAGGCCATGTAAGGGTCTTGAGACTTCCCCATGGAAGTGTCCTCACAGCCCAGCTAGAGCTCTGGGCCCTTCAGCTGAGCCCTGGAGGGAGCTCTGGCCAGACAGCCAGAACACTAGCCACCGTGGTCCTTCCTGTGCCTCCTCTGGGAGGCCATGATGATGACCCCCTAGGCGTTGGGCCCATTCCCCCCAGCAGGTGCTGATGTTGATGGTCAAAACCCGGCTAGCAGAGCCAGAGGAGGCTGATGAGCTAAGGTGAGGGAAAGCAGGGGCTGGCTGTTCATGTCACTTCCCACGATGCTCACTGCTCTACTGGTCCTTAGACAGAGGTAGAGACAAGTCAGGGGTTCCAGAAGCTACCCTAGTGGTGGGCAGTGGAGAGGCCATGCTTTTCCTCTCTCTCTCCAATTTTCCTGGCCCTCCTTCTCCCAAATCCTATGCAGCTTTTCCTCTTTTCAACATGTCCATATCCTGCCCCTCTCCACCAAATAGTCTCAACCCTAAATTACAAGGTTTCAAGAATAAAAACTGGAGATCCTTTCTCTTGCTACAGAAGGGCATGCCACATGGCCTTCAAATACCACCCAAGAACTTGAATTTGACTCAGAACCTTCCTCCCGGTTCTGAATAGTGAACTCCCCACACTCCAAGGCCCTTGTTCCAAACACCTAGACATGCAGGTGGGTCTGTCCCCCTCCCCAGTATAGTCACCTACAGCACAAAGAAGACCTTGAGGAGCCGGTAATCCCACAGCGTCAGCTCCCCAGTGCTCCTGGGCTCCTCCTCCAGCTCATCCTCCTCATAGACAGCATTCTTTGCAGTGGGAGAGCAGTTTGGCATCTTCTTAGGGCAGGCAGGACCCCAGCCCGGCATGGGCCATGCCCACTTCCCACCGTTTTCTGAAGCTACTTGGGTTCTTGATTTTTCTGTATGGATTTGGAGAAAAAAAAAAAATCAGCTCTCAGAAGCCCTGCTGGCTGTGGTGAGCCCTTTGTATGGAACTGGGAAGACAGAAAGTCTGGCCTTTGCAAGTAGTTGCCATGGACAAGCCCCCCGAACTTACCAGACCTTGAAGGCTTCCTGGAGGGGAAGAAACTGTCTGTGGAGTCCACGGATGCTGGAGGGATACAAGGGATGTTGTCTGGTAGAGACAGGGACCTGGAGGAAGGGCATACCTTTCTCCACTTCATCTCAGGGATGAGGACTTCCTGCAGTAAGACAGGAGAAGCTATCTTACCATGGCCCTTGGGAACTCACTTGCCCTAAGGAGCCCACACCATGTTTATCAGAGTTTTCTCCAGATATTACCAAATATAGATGCCTAGCCAGGGATGGAAGAAGGTACAAGTGGGGAGGGCAGTTGCTACAGCAACCATATGCCTCTCCTCTCTGCTCCCTTGCTGTGACTAGCTATTCTGCCAGGAAATGATGTCCTTGAACACTGCTAGTGTAGAACCACAGTGGGATCTTAGATGTGAGGCAACCCAGATACATGCTCAGATCTGAGCCAAGAAAGCTCAGCACAACATGTCTTAGGTAGGATAAGTTCTGGCTCCTTCTATCCCAAGCCCTAACCTCAGCAGGAAGAACTTAGGGTCCCCATCCACAAAAATGGGAACTTCACCTTCTATCCGGCACATGGTATTATGCATATCACATGCTTGGTTAACCACTAATAGTTACTGAAGGAGTCTTCAAACACCCTAGGGTCATTTCTACCCCATCCCTGCCCTAGAAACTCAGCTCTGCCTACCCAGGGCCCCAGCTGCCAAAGGAAACTTCTGGATCTTTGGCAAATCTAAAATAAGTCTGTCTGGGTTCTACAAGGATAGTCTTTGGAGTTCTGCCCTAGGGACATCTTTTATTTTTTTTGACAGGGTCTCTCTCTGTTGCCCAGGCTGGAATACAGTGTTGTGATCTTGGCGCACTGCAGCCTCAACCTCCCAGGCTCAAGTGATCCTCCTATCTCAGCCTCCTGGGAAGCTGGGACTACAGGTGTGTGCCACCATGCTCTGCTATTTGTTGTATTTTTATTGAGACAGGGTCTTACTATGCTGCCCAGGCTGGTCTTAAACTTCTGGGCTCAAGTCATCCTCCTGCTTTGGCCTCCCAAATTGCTAGGATTACAGGCATGAGCCACTGCACCCGGCTCCCAGGGACATCTTTATCCCCTTGAAGGCCATCTTGACTCAGCTGAAGAAAAGAGGATGGGCCACTGGCCCTGCATCTGTACAGGTGTGCAACCCAACCTGGCCAGTGTTTTGGGGCTTGAACTTCTGTTCTACTCAGAAAATCAGCCTATCGGCCAGGCACGGTGACTCACACCTATAATCCCAGCACTTTGGGAGGTGGAGGCCAGTGTATCACTTGAGGCCAGGAGTTTAAGATCAGCCTGGCCAACATGGTGAAACCTTATCTCTACTAAAAATATAAAAATTAGCTGGGTGTGATGAAGTGCCTGTAATCCCAGCTACTTGGGAGGGTGAGGCAGGAGAATCACTTGAACCCAGGAGGTGAAGGTTGCAGTGAGCTGAGATGTTGCCACTGCACTGTAGCATGGGTGACATAGCAAGACTCTGTCGCAAAAAAAAAAAAAAAAAAAAAAGGAAGAAAAAAGAAAGCCTATCTGCTGAGGCCCTGGTGGGTCTGCATTATGGTGCAGCAAGTTTAGGAGATGCCCTGGCATAATATAGCCACTGGCTCTTGAGCCTGGTGCCCCAGTTCTGCATTTGCATTGTGGGCCCCCCCTGGGAGGCCCAGAAGCCTCAGAGCTCCAGGCACTGTCAGTCCAGCAGTCTTTGCTCCCAGCTTCAGCTCTCACCAGAGACTCAGGTTTCCCTGGAAATTCTCTTACACTCAGACTCTTCTTGCTGGAAGGCTGAGGAGGAAAGGGAAAGCAGTCACGTGTCCATCTGGAACAGGCAAGGTCAGGCATGAGGAAGCATCAGCTCTCTCCAAGAGAGCTTTACCTCCAGATAAGCCACTTTGTGTCAGGTGAAGCCCAGCTCCCAGGGTCTATAGGGGGCCCCCTATTTAATGCTGGAGCAGAAGGCAAACCCCAGGCAACTTACTCTCCCACCTGCTGCCCCACCCCTCCCCTCTTCCTCACCATAGGCCAGAGAGAGTCACAGGGCATGTTGGGAAGCAGCTACGCGTTCCTATCTGTGCATTAAGGAAGCACAAGTGAGGGCCTGGACATACAGATGGTCCCTGACTTACGATGGTTCCACTTAGGATTTTTCAACTTCATGATGGTACAAAAGTGATACGCTTTCTGTAGAAACCGTACTTCAAGTACCTATATAGCCATTCTGGTTGGTTTTTTTTTTTTTGAGGCGGAGTCTCGCTCTGTCGCCCAGGCTGGAGTGCAGTGGCCGGATCTCGGCTCACTGCAAGCTCCGCCTCCCGGGTTTACGCCATTCTCCTGCCTCAGCCTCCTGAGTAGCTGGGACTACAGGCGCCCGCCACCTTGCCCGGCTAGTTTTTTTTTTTGTATTTTTTTAGTAGAGACGGGGTTTCCCCGTGTTAGCCAGGATGGTCTCGATCTCCTGACCTCGTGATCCGCCCGTCTCGGCCTCCCAAAGTGCTGGGATTACAGGCTTGAGCCACCGCGCCCGGCCTTTTTTTTTTTTTTTTTTTTTTGAGATGGAGTCTTGCTCTTGTCACCCAGACTGGAGTGCAATGGCGTAATCTCGGCTCACTGCAACCTCCTCCTCCCGGGTTCGAGTGATTCTCCTGCCTCAGCCTCCCAAGTAGCTGGGATTACAGGTGCCTGCCACCACACCCGGCTAATTTTTGTATTTTTAGTAAAGACAGCGTTTCACTATGTTGGCCAGGCTGGTCTCGAACTCTTGACCTCAGGTAATCCACCTGCCTCGGCCTCCCAAAGTGATGGGACCATACAGCCATTCTGTTTTTCACATTCAGTACAGGATTCAATAAGTTATATTATAAAACAGGCTTTGTCTGAGATGATTTTGCCCAGCTCTAGGCTAATGAAAACATTCTGAGATGTTTGAGGTGAGGCTAAGCTATGATGTTCCGTAGGTAATGTGTACCTCTATTAAGTGCATTTTTGACTTACGATATTTTCAACTTTTGATGGGTTTATGGGACATAAGCCCATGTACAAGGAGCATCTGTATATGGGGACACACGGGGGCCCACTGGCCTCAAAGACATGCTTGCAAGCATAGACACACAATCCAAGTACTGTCTCTTGTACATTGAGCCTGAGCCTTTAACTCCCCTCTCCCTGCCCTGTTCCCTATGCTGGAGAGATGGGCAACCTCCCCCAACACCCTTGTCCACCTGCATCCAGGCCTGAGAGACCTCCCTGGCCTTCCTGCTCCCAAGCTCCATACCTGTAGGTGGGTGCAGACTCTCCTCAGCAGGTCATATACACTGTCCCGGGAGAGCAGTGACACAAAGATATACTGGGATATGGAAAGAAAACAGACAGCGATAGGGTGAGATGAGACCCCTTGCTGTGCCAGCCAGCCCCCTCCTGGATTGGGCACAGGCCCACAGGAGTATCAGGCCGTAAGAGCCAATAGGAGCTCTGCCTAGGAGCTTCTCTTCCAACTTGTTGTATGGCCTGAAATACGTACTGGAGAGCTGCAGGGTGGGGTGAAATAAAGACCTGGGAATGTGCCCAAGTCAGACTATGGGCTGCTGGGGCTGGGAGCAGGAGACTGACAAGGAAGCGCCGGCCCAGTGCACTGACCTTCTGGCTGGTGTTGGTGGTGATGGCCAGTCCATTGGGAAGGAGCCGTGCCATCTTGTGTTTTTTGATCATTTGCACAGACACCACAGGAATGACCACCTGAGAGGGAGAGGGATGCTTCTCTCAGGACTAACCCCCAAGGACATGGTCCCTTTGCTCCCTGTATAGGGACCCTGCTGTGAGCCCAGCATGGCCACATGGAGAAGCCTGGCCCCATGTGGGGAAGTGTCTGAGCCTTCTACCTTCTCATCCAGGCTCCCCTTCCGGTTGTGCCTGCCACCCTGCCCCAGCCTTGGCAGGACGTGTCACTCTTGGCTGTCACATAGGTATGATCCCTGTTATCCAGGAGGCCAAGGATGGTGGCTCTGGCAAATCTCATACCCTAGTAACGGAGCTCCATAGGCTACTTCTTGGCCACAACTATGGCTCCCCCTAAATGTGACATCCCGCTCTGATTCTCAAAGCATTTCTGAAATACCCAGAGGCAGAATGATTTGGCTGTGAACTGTTCAGGCCAGCTCAGGCCAGATGTGGGGTCCACATTGGGGCCCCTGTTTCAGAAGGGGCAGGACTTTACTGGACACTGGATGGGATGCCTCGAAGCTGCTCATCCAACCAGCAAGGGGCTCCACCCGGGGCCCAGCATGCAGAGAGATAGGCATGACTTTGAGGCATGAGGCTGGCTCTCCCCTCATAGGATCATGGCAGCCCTTACCACTCATTACTACCTTGATATCCCTGCCAAAGAGGCTGGCATGGAAGCAGAGCCAGTTGGGGGAGATGTACAGCCGGCCCTGGAGAAGGAGGTCCCTCTGGAGGGCACAGGAGCACACTAGGATGTCACAGGAGAGAAAATGGCCATAAGCAAGGTCAGCCCAGGAAGCCCCAGGACGTGGGTCCTCACACTCTGGAGTCCAGAGTCCAGCCTCAGGACCCATCTTCCTCAGACTCTCCCTTCCCCACCACAGACCCCAAACCCCAAACAATCCATTCCCCAGCATCGAAGGGTCCTTCTCCTGACTGCCCCTCCACTCCACCAGCCTGCTGGATGTTTCTTCCTTCTCCACCCATGCTCCAGAGGGTCCAGGCAAGTTCCTGCCCTGATCTCCGAGCCTGCAATCTCACAACCTCAGGCAGAATCCCTGACCTTTCCCTGCTCTGCTCTGCCCTGAGGGCCTTGATTGTGCAAATGCCCCCACATGCTCAGTGAGAGGCCAGAGCAGGGAAGAAGTCACCGGTAAGAGCAGAACAGACACAAGATTCCGAAGTCCTGACGTTTCCCCAAGAAAACCTTCAAAAATGCAATGCTATGTCCCAAACCAGCCCTGTCTTCTCACATTCTGGGGGAGTGGTCCACATCTAAAGGACAGCCAGTTCCCATTTCTAAGTCATGCTTTGGAGGCTCCAGAGCAGAGGCCCCTGGCCCCAGGCACTCTGGGTGCCTAACCAGCTATACCAGGGAGACAGCTCACCTTTGAGAACCACTTCCTCCAAGGGAACATCCTTAAACAGCTTGTGGTATTGCTGGTTGTATTTATTCAGTGTTATCTGCAAACACACAGGCTGCGTCTGAGAAGCCCTGGGAGGTGAGACCGCCAAAGGGGCCCTGCTCCAGCCAACAGGAAATGCCACAGCCCCCCGGCCCATGCTGGGGACTTAGCATGAGGCAGCTAGTAAGCAGCCAGTGAGTATGGAGGGCTGTGTGCCAAGCACAGCTTGTCTCCTGGTGCTGCTGGTCCTGACAGGCAGCTTGTATTAGCAGAAGGGGACACCCTACTCCCACCCAGGAAGGGACACTCACTCAGGCTTCCTGATTTTCTGATGACCAGCCTGGTGGCCAAGGCGCCAAAAGTCACTGAATTCTGGCAGCCCAGGACCCCTTCCTGGGTGAATAGTGAGAAGTCAGCCTCCAGACTTACCCCTTCTCGGCCACACTTCTTTATCTCTTCACCCTTCAAGCCTTCTGGCCAGTGCGGACTGCAAAGGAGACATTCCATTTTGGGGACAAGGAACCCCAGTCCTGCCCATGCGTACTCAGTGCCAATTCTGCCCTGGCCTTGAGCCAGAAGCTTGGGGCAGAGATCGGAGACTAGGGCCCTTCTCTAGGGGACACAGCAAAATGACAAGTACAGAAAGAACACAGCTATACAGCTCATCCCTGGGGGAGGGCACTGCGGGAGGCAGGGAGGGGTCGCCAAGGGCCCACCTTCCCCGATGCGAGTGAGCAGCATCTCCAGGAGGTGCGCCCAGTCTCCCAGAGATGCTGAGGAGCTGCCCACCTGGGTGTCAAAGACCCTGTCCCATTTCTCTGGCCAAGGGGTAAGCAGGGGAGCAGGCAGTGCCAGAATAGGGACCAGTTTGGGGTGTGGGTGAGGTGAAGGTGTCAGACTCACAGCTCCGGGGCCTGGCCGCAGGCCATGATGCCAGCAGGACTGCCCTCCCTGCCGCCTCCTCCCTGTGGCCTGAGCTCTGCTGCGGGAAGCTTGGCACAGACTCACCTGACCTGACTGAGGCTACCACATTGGGAGAGGGGGATGGCGCTGAGAAAAAAGGTAAACCTTTGCCTTGTCTGGGTTGGCCCAGGGCACAGGTGAGCAGGGAGGAAGCTGGAAACCCGAGAAGCATGGACTCTGCTAGGTCCCAGTGCACTGGGACAGGCCTGAGGGGTGGGAGGAAGAAGCCTGGGGCAGCCTGTGCCTGACCTCACAGACCTACAAAGGGGCCCGGCTCAGCCTTGAGGTCTTCTTACAAACAGGTCACCTCCTGAGGGCTTCCCACCCCCAAGTCTGTGTGTATCTCCGACTGGGAAAGGGGTCCTCACCTGTAGTCCGGGGGCTCCTCAACTCTGTCTGGTTTCTCTTTGCAGGGCACAGCACTGTTCAGAGAAGCTGTCTTTCCGTGCATTTGTTGGTTGCTAGGGAAAAACAGGCCCACATCAGTAAGGGGGCTTCATGAGGACACCTTTCCCCACCAGCCCCACCATGCCCAGGGCCGCTGCCTCTGTCCCCCACCCAAGACTGGCCCTGGTATTGAGGGTGACACTGAAGATGTCAGAGTTCAGAGGCAGCGGCACAGGCAGAGGTTCTGGGATGGCTGATGGAATTGGGGGTCTCACACAGCATGTTTCCCAAAAGCCAGAAGTTCTGCTTATGCCTGGGCTGGGAGGAAAATCAACCTGTCTACCTCATCTCCAGTGCCAGGCAGCTCGTAGGCCAGGCTGAGTGAGGCCTCTAGCCCCACCCTTGAGGAGGCACACTGAGAGGGAGGACCCTGAGACTTGCTTATGCCGAGAACAAAAGTGTCCAAAGTACCCGCGCGGCATGACTGTAAACCATCAGGTTCCAGGAAAGGAGGCTGAGCACAGGAGGCCTTATCAAATGAAGCTCAGGAGCTAATGCGCTGAAGGTGTGGGAGGTGGACGCCCGTCCGCCTGCAGGTGAGTGTGGCCAGGAGGAGAGGAGCCGTCTTATACCAGGAAGTGGCCTCAGTCACCTCCAACAGTCAGGACAGCTTGGTGATGAGAGCCAAACCATCTCAAAAATGTCCCTGAGGGACAGCATGGGAGGGAACAGATCCTTTCTCCCTGGGCAGGTAGGGCTCTCCAATGGCCTTTGAGTTCCTGCCTCCACTAAATGCTCCAAAGAATCGTTACCCTGGCTTCCTCCAAAGAAACGCTCCTCCAGGCTTCACATCAATAAAGCCTGAGCCATCAAACCAGCTCCAACCGAGTGGGCGCAGGGGCTGACGGAGAGAGAGGATGGCCAAGAAACACGGCCACACTGGGGCAGTATGGTGGTCAGGAACAGGTAACAAGGTCATGTGCAGTGGTCCCACAGCATATTAGGAGCTGGAGCCTGGAACCTACAAATCTCAGTGCTCAGTCACACTCCACTCTGTGACTGAGGCCAGCCAAAGTTCTCTTCTTCAAGAACAGAGTTATTGCATCAGCCTAAGATCTGCCAGGACCCTCAGAAACTGATTTAGCCTCACCCCCTCCCACCATACCATTGTACAGATTACAAAACTGAGTCCTGCCGAGGGACAGGCTGTGTCCGGTACTACAGTGAACAGCCAGTGACCTCACCCACAAAATCAGTCCAGCCATGGCCATGTGGCCTGGTTACCTCTGTCCTCCACCTTAGAGAGGATTTTGCCACACATATCAACATATACCTACAACAATCTTGTGAAGTGACAGATTTTGTTAGAGACTTGACTCTCAAAGTTGATTTCTGGATTTATTTGGTTCCATCACGTCACATTTCACAGAGGTTTTTTTTCCCCTTGATTTTTAAAGCTCATTATAGAAAATATGAAAAATATAAGATCAAAATCACCTATAAGAAAGATTCCCCAAAAATCACCCAAAGAAAAAATGTATGATAAATATATAACCTATATAAATGGTTATATAATCTATAATTTGTGTACCCTACTTCTGTGGCTTAACCTGATTTCATGAGAAATTTCCCATGTCACTCACTGTCCATTCCTAGGATAGATTCTCAGAAGTGAAAGTAGTGGATTGAGAATGAACAGATGCAGGCCAGGCGCGGTGGCTCACGCCTGTAATCCCAGCACTTTGGGAAGCTGAGGCAGGTGGATCACAAGGTCAGGAGTTCAAGACCAGCCTGGCCAAGATAGTGAAACCCTGTCTCTACTAAAAATACAAAAAAAGTAGCCAGTTGTGGTGGCGGGCGTCTGTGGTCCCAGCTACTCAGGAGGCTGAGACAGAGAACTGCTTGAACCCAAGAGGCGGAGGTTGCGGTGAGCCAAGATGGCACTACTGCACTCGAGCCTGGGCTATAGAGCGAGACTCCATCTCAAAAAAAAAAAAAAAAAAGAATGAACAGATACTATTCCAGTTAACCCAGGCATCAGCACGATATGAGCGTGCCTGTTTCCCGATATTCAGGCCCTTCTCTGGATATTGTCTCTCACTCACCTTTGCAAATCTGATAGGTGAAAATATGTTGTCTTCATTTGTATTTCTGCTTACTGGTAGGTTGAACACTTTTTTCCAAATAATTATTAACCACTAGAATTTCATTGTCTTATAGACAATTCACAGGTGAAATTCTTTCTTCGTTTATATTGAAGTTCTTTCTTCATTTGTATAAATTGTTACTGGCCTTTTTTTTTTTTTTTTTTTTGAGATGGTGTCTTGCTGTTGCCTAGGCTGGAGTCCAGCGCTCACTGCAACCTCTGCCTCCTGGGTTCCAGTGATTCTCCTGCCTCAGCCTCCCAAGTAGCTGGGACTACAGGCGTGTGTCACTGCACCCAACTAATTTTGTATTTTTTAGTAGAGACAGGGTTTCACCATATTGACCAGGCTAGTCTCGAACTCCTGACCTTGTAATCCCCCTGCCTTGGCCTCCCAAAGTGCTGGGATTACAGGCATGAGCCACCGTGTCCAGCCTTTTTTTTTTTTTTTTGAGACAGGGTTTCACTCTGTCGCTCAGGCTAGAGTACAGTGGCGCAATCTTGGCTCACTGCAGCCTCAACCTCCAGACCTCAAGTGATCCTCCCACCTCAGTGTCCCAAGTAGCTGGGACTATAGGCCTCCGCCACCACGCCAGGCTGTTTTTCATTTTTTTGTGGGGGGGGTCTCACTGTGTTGTCCAGGCTGGTCCTAAACTCCTAAGCTCAGTCATCCCACCTCAGCTTCCCAAAGTGCTGGGATTACAGGTGTGAGCCACCATGTCTAGCTTTCTTTTTTTTTTTTTTGAGACAGAGTCTCACTCTGACACCCAAGCTGGAGTGCAATGGCGTGATCTCAGCTCACTGCAACCTCCACCTCCCAGGTTCAAGCGATTCTCATGCCTCAGTCTCCTGAGTAGCTGGGATTACAGAAGCCTGCCACCACATCTGGCTAATTTATATGTGTGTGTGTGTGTATACATATATGTGTATATATATATGTGTGTGTGTGTGTGTGTATTTTTTTGTTTTTGTTTTTTTAGTAGAGATGGGGTTTCACCATGTTGGGCAGTCTGGTCTTGAACTCCTGATCTCAGGTGATTCACCTGCCTTGGCCTCCCAAAGTGCTGGGATTACAGGCATGAGCCACCATGTCCGACCTGTAAATTCTTTATTGAGAATGTTAATCCTTAGTTTATCATTTTTGTGATATTTTCCCCAATTTGTCATTTCTCTTTTGTCTGTGGTATTTCTGCTGTGTCTGTGTGTAATTACTGTGTGGTAGATTCCATCTATTTCTTCCATGTATGTTTCTCGCTTGGTCTAAGTCCTCTCACAGAGCAGTCCTTGGAGGAGCAGCATACACAAGTCAGACCACTGAGCCGTTACAGCGTGAGCCTGGCAGTCAACCCATGGGGCCGCCAGGGAAAAATCCTGTAGGCTCAGCTCTAAAGAACCTGCACTCTAGCCTAAAGGATGGACGAGGGATAGAATGGGATGACAATGGGAAGGAGCTTAGACAGTGCTTTCAGAGGCAGGGAGCCTGTTGCTTGAGAGTGTGACTCAAGTTCTCAGGACAGCAGGAGCTCAGAGGATGCACAGATCTGAAATATTCACAGTGGGGTTCCTAGAGAAAAGGAAGCTGAGCCTTAAAAACTGGTATAATTATAATCTTGTATGGATTATCTAATCTTGCATAGATAATCATGTCTTTGCATGGATTCCAAACCAAACACATCCTTAGGTTCAAATGTGACTTTCTCAGGGAGAGAAGCTTTCCCTCAGCCCTCCCCCAGCCCAGGTGAGGAGTCTTTGCTTCAGACACTCACAGCACCCTGATGGGAAGTCTCCTCTCAGCATCTGTCACACTGTTTCAGAGTCTGTGAGCCCCTGGAGATGCACAGACTCCGCCTACTCCTTCACTGAATCCCCTGAGTCCAGTGCTGAGCATGCAGCAGGCGCTCACAACAACTCTGGGGAGGGGCTTTCCTGCCTTCAGACCAGGCTCAGCCACCAAGCCCGGCCAACTCTCAAGTCTCTTTAAATTAAAAGCCAACTCCTGGCTGGGCGTGGTGGCTGAGCCTGATCTGAAGGTAGGCTCCCAGCACTTTGAGAGGCTGAGGCAGGCGGATCACCCGAGGTCAGGAGTTCAAGACCAGTCTGGCCAACATGGTGAAAACCCATCTCTACTAAAAATACAATGATTAGCTAGGCATGGTGGCGGGCACCTGTAATCTCACCTACTCAAGGGGCTGAGGCAGGAAAATCACTTGAACCCAGGAGACGGAGCTTGCAGTGAGCCGAGATCGCACCATTGCACTCCAGTCCAGCCTAGGCAACCAGAGTGAAATTGTCTTAAAAAAAAAAAAGAAAAAGCCAACTCCTTTACACGTGATCAAGGGGATGGTTACAAGCCACTCCTTTATGTTTATCCATTGAAGCCAGTTCCTCCTGTCTCTCTGCTGATAATGTTCTTGGCTCAGAGACCCTTCCTATGGCCAAAATGAGGAAACCTGCAGTGCTCGCAAAACAATCTTCATTCACTTTCCACTAAATAGTTGTATCTTCTCCTCTGTAGTGTTTATTTTGACAAATGAAAATAAAGAGGCCGGGCGCAGTGGCTCACGCCTGTAATCCCAGCACTTTGGGAGGCCGAGACGGGTGGATCACCTGAGGTTGGGAGTTCGAGACCAGCCTGACCAACATGGAGAAACCCCGTCTTTACTAAAAATACAAAATTAGGCCGGGCGCGGTGGCTCAAGCCTGTAATCCCAGCACTTTGGGAGGCCGAGGCGGGTGGATCACGAGGTCAGGAGATCGAGACTATCCTGGCTAACATGGTGAAACCCCGTCTCTACTAAAAAAATACAAAAAACTAGCCGGGCGTGGTGGCGGCGCCTGTAGTCTCAGCTACTCGGGAGGCTGAGGCGGGAGAATGGCGTGAACCCGGGAGGCGGAGCTTGCAGTGAGCCGAGATCACGCCACTGCACTCCAGCCTGGGAGCACAGCGAGACTCTGTCTCAAAAAAAAAAAAAAAAAAATACAAAATTAGCTGGGCCTGGTGGCACATGCCTATAATCCCAGCTACTAGGGAGGCTGAGGCAGGACAATTGCTTGAACCTGGGAGGCGGAGGTTGCGGTGAGCTGAGATCGTGCCATTGCACTCCAGCCTGGACAACAAGAGTGAAACTCCGCCTCAAAAAAAAAAAAAAAAAAAGAAAGAAAAGAAAAGAAATGGGAGCAGTGCCACTTGAAGAAGTACAGGGCAGAGTGGTCACTGAGCACGCACCAGCAGAACCAGTCAGGCAGGGGACAGCCAGTGACCAGCTGGGCCCCAACCCAGAGGGCAAAGGAGGAGGCTTTAAGAGCACAGGGCTCAGCCTGGTCGCCCACCCCGCGGGCAGCCACTGTAGACTCTACTCATAGACTTTTTCTCACGCTAGGTGTTCATGCCCTGTGGGTCGTGAACCACATCTCCTCCCGCTCTGTCCCATCCCGTCCCGTCCCCACGCCCCAGCTGTGGAGTTCATGTCAGGAGTCCTAGAAGCCACAAAAAACTCTAATTTCTGTCAGGAGAGGTGTGGAGCAGGGGAGTGGCAGTATTTTGACATTAAAGGGGGTACAAAAGATTGGAAATCGTCTGATGAGGCCCCTTCCCCCAGCTAAGCCTGGTCTAAAGGCAGGAAGGCCCCTCCCTAGGGGGCACAGCAGGTGTCTGCCTGCTCTCCAGCCCCAGGCAGCAAAAATACTCCCTTTTCGCATCATGAGGCAGGTAGGGAGCTCCTCAGCCTGAGAAGCTGCCAGAGGGCAAGAATGGCACCAGCACAGGGAGATGTCAAGAATGGGGAGACAGGGCAGGAGAGGAGAGGGCAATGAGTGGAAGCCCAGATACACAGGAGTCTAGGGGCCTCGTGGTGCACCTGATACAGGCACTCTGCTCTGCACACCTCCCCCGGGCTCCAAATACCCACACCAGGCAGTCACTCCCAAGTCTAACTCTGTAACCTTGACACCCACACCCTCCCAAGCTTCACACCCTGCCATCTAGATGCATCCATGCATGTAAGCTCAGCAGCAGCCCCCCAAGCCTGCTTCCTCCTTGGCATCCAATGTCTGTGAAAGGCTCTATCCTCCCTACAGTTACCCAGGCCAGAATACTCCACTCATTCTTCTCCCCACCTCCACAGCCAATCAAGCCCTCGGGTCCTCCCCGCCGACCCCCGAGATAACCCATGAAACCATCTCTTTTCTCATTCCTGCTACACCACGCAAGCCCAGTCCACAATCCTTTTCCCAGATGCTGGCAACAGCTCCCTGACCGAACCTGCCTCCAGCTGTGCGGGTACACCCTGCCTGCCTCTCTCCCACATGCACACTGCCCAGAGGGCCAGCTAGGGCCCGGGTCTGATCCTGCCACTCTCCTGCTGATGCTCCTTCTTCACTTCCCGTCACTTCTTCAGCTGGTCTCCCAGACCTTCCTGCTTTCCAACCTCACCCCGGTCATCCCCTCACCTGCAGTGCAGCCCAGCACCTTCACTTCCATGCCACAGCAGCCCTTCACATCTATGTGCTTTGCCTGCTTACCTGCTTACCCTTCTCATGCTTATATACCTGGGGAGTTCCCGGTCATCTTTCAAGCCCCAGGTGAAATGTCACCACCTCTGTGAAGCCTTCCCTGGTTTGCCCCAGCAGAGGGGCTCACTCCCTCTTCTGTGGTCCACTGTCGCTTCTTGCAGGCTGCTGCCCCAGCACTTACCACACCAGAGTGTGCCTGTCTGTTTACACATCTGTGTCCCCCAGTTGACTCTGAGCTCCAGCAAGGGCATGTCCCGTACATCTCTGTATCCCCAGCATACAGCCAGCACCCAGTGTTTGCTGAATGAAGGAGAGACAGGGAAAGAGAGAGAACACCCCAAAAGGGAGAAGGAGAGGAAAAAGCAAGGCAGTAAGACTGAGGGAGCACAGAGAATGACACACCCAGCAGGAAAGGAGGGGAGAGGCTGGACAGGAGCTGACGGGGTCCCCCACAGCAGGGCCCTTCCCTCCAGGAGCTCTGGTCCGGTACCTCAAGGCACTCAGCCCTGGGTGGTTGACTGATCAAAGAGGAACTCAGGTGGGAGGTATGAGGTGCAAGGAAAGAATAAAGGGCCTGGGCAGGATGGGGTATTTGGGTGAAAGCACAGGCTGGGTCCCTCCTGTCTCCAGTGGGCTGCACGCCCCTGGGCGGGCCATGCCCTGGCAACACTCCCCCAGACTTCCCAGCCCTTCCTAACCACAGGGGAAACCTCCCTCCAGTACTCATCCAAGCCTCTGGCAGTGGCCAAGCCTGTGGTTGATGCTGAAGCACAAACCTCAGCCGGGCCTGCGTGGTCACAGGCAGGGCCTTCCCCACAGCTGGGGTGGGGTGGTCCCCTTGGGCATCTACTCCTCCAAGGAGGTAACCGCACTCTCCCAAGCTGACTTCTTGTGGACCCTGTGGGTCCTGCCAACTCTTCTCAAGGCCAGGCCAAAGACAGCTCCACCCTCTTGTGCAGCCAGCCAGGACGCTCGGCCCCAGCGAGCTCCAAGCAGAGACCTGAAAACAACACTGTTCTCTTTCAAACAAAAACACATCATGGCAACAGGCCCCGACAGTACAAACCCAGAAACCAGGGAAATAGCCATCCAAGGACAGGAAGCTTTGTGGACATCTGTCCTGGATAGAACTTTGCAAACTGGAGCTCAGTAGGCTGGACCTGGGACTCTTCCCCCGACTGGCTGCTCCAGATCTCCCCGACAAGGTCTCCTCACGCCACCCTCACCTCTCACTCAGCTCACCTCCTACTTCAGGGCAAAAGGACACTCTCCTTTTAGCTCTAAAGTGTAGCCGGCTGGGTGCATATTAGAATCACCTGCAGTGCTTTTTTTTTTTTTTTTTTTTTTTTAAAAAGATGGAGTCTTGCTCTGTTGCCCAGGCTGGAACACAGTGGTGCAATCACAGCTCACCACAGCCTCAACTTCCTGGGGCTCAAGTGATCCTCCTGCCTAAGCCTCCCAAAGTAGCTGAAACTACAGGTGTATGCCACCATGCCCAGCTATTTTTTTTTTATTTTTTATTTTTATAGAGATAAGGTGTTGCTATGTTGCCCAGGCTGGTCTGGAACTCCTGGCCTCAAGCAATTCTCCCACCTCAGCCTTCCAAAGTGCTGAGATTACAGGCATGAGCCACTGTGCTCAGCCTGCAGTCCTTTTAAAAAAAAAAAAATGATGCCTGAGCTCTGTCTCAAACCAGTTAAATCAGAATATCTGGGAATAGCATTTAAATAATTATAGATTTATTAAATTGTTGTTGAAGTATTATTTACATACAGAAAAGCACATGTTAAGTAAATGTACAATTCAATGCATTTCACAAATGAGTACACACCTGGGAACAAGGCCCCCAGAACCACCCGCTGCTGCTTCTACTTTCATTGGCCACACCCTCCTGGCCATGGATAACCGTCATCCTGACTTCCAGCACCAGAGTGCTTTTGCTTATTTTGGGACTTTACATGAATGGAATCATACCATACATACTTGTCTGCTTTTACTCAGCAATGCATTTGAAATATGGATATACCACAATTTATTTATTCATTTTACTATTGATGGACATTTGGGCAGTTTCCAGTTTTTGCCTCTTATGAAAGTGCTATGAAAATTCTATTACCAGTCTTGTGCACGCAAATATTCACTTCTGTATGTAAACACTTAGGATTAGAAGTGCTAGGTCATAAGGCAGGTGTATGTTCAGCTTCTTTTTTTTTCTTTTTGAGACAGAGTCTCATTCTGTCACCCAGGTTGGAGGGCAGTGGCATAATCTTGGGTCACTGCAGCCTCAACCTCCCAGGTTCAAGAGATTCTCATGTCTCAACCCCGTGAGTAGCTGGGATTACAGGCGTGTGCCAGCATGCCCAGCTAATTATTGTATTTTTAGCAAAGACGAGGTTTCACCATGTTGGCCAGGCTGGTCTCGAACTCCTGACCTCAGGTGATCCACCCGCCTCAGCCTCCCAAAGTGTTGGGATTATAGGCGTGAGTCACCGCACCTGGCCGGCTTTAGCTTTTAAGGGTTCCCAAGTGATTGTAAACCCCCAGCCAACTAAGAAAGCACAGGAAGAACCCTGCCCCCACCCCTCCTTTCTTTGTGGCTTCTCTCCGAGGCCAATCTGCCTGCCTGGGCTCTGAAACTGGGGTCCTGACCCTCCTGAGCCTTCTTCACCCTGGCCCTCTTGAGTTTTAGGAACTTCCTTGGCAAGGCAGGGGACCCCACTGTCAATAAGATTCCCTTCATCTGTTTAAGGCCTGAGGGCCCATTTCCTAGGCTATACCATGGAAGTCACAAGACCAGCTTTTCCAGGTGGCAGAGGCCAGCTCTGAACCACACTGTGTCCTTCCCAAGAGACTCCCTATGTGCTCTCAGGGCCACAGTCCCCACACACAGTCAGAAACTGGGTGACAAGACCTTTCCTGATAGCAAACTAGGATTCTGTGGAGAGAGGTAGGCTCATCGTCAACGTGCTGAAACTTGAAGATAAAAGGTAATTTCCCTCTTTTGCAAAAATAATGTTATTATTGCTGTCTTGCACTTTCATAGAAGCTGCACCTCCCTTTTTATTCTCTCAGGTGACATTCCATATCTAGGACGACTGCTTTGTCCTTTCCACTGACTGGAGGAGGGGAGAAAAATCCCATAATTGAGTCTCATACTGACTGTAAGGGGGTGAGGCTTAGTGAGTTGGGGTTCCACTCAGCTCTCCTGGCAGTGCGCTCCAGAGGGGCAGGAACTCAACCTCGTCACGATCCCTTCTTCCAGGAAGGGTTCTGAGAACACCCAGGACAGGAACAGGCTTGCTCTCCCATCACTGCCTGTAGCAGCTTTGAGACGAAGCGGGGATGTGGAGGGCCAAAGGCCTATCTTCCCAAGACCTACCAAGTGACTCTGGCCACAGGCAGTGGAACCATGGTGTGCTCCAGGCCCAGGAAAAGCCATCGCAAGCTGACCAGCAGCCTCTTTAGAGTGAAAAGATGAGCCAGCCTGTCAGATTCCCTTCCTAAGGAATCCTAACTGGGAAATCCGTGATGTGGGGGTGTGCAGCCAGGAGGAAACAGGCGAGAGAGAGCAGGCAGGTGCACGCTGCAGCTACACTAGAGCAGAACCTCTAGGTGGCCACGGAGACTGGCTCTAGAGCGAGGGAAGAGGGGGCAGGAGGCGGAGAAAGAGAAGCAGGGGGCCACGGGCCAGGCCTCCAGTCTAGGAAAGCACGAAGAGGATCTGCTCCCCTAGGATGCCCATTAACTCCTTCTGTGTTTGTGTCTCTACAAAATGGCACGCAGAGAAAAAAATAATCCCCTCTGTGACCTGCAGATCATCAGGGCTACTGTAAGGATCTGCAAGAGGTCTTGACTCAGTCTGGGGTGGGGCTGGGGACACTCACAGCCCTGCCCACTGAGCAGCACATCCCCCACTAGCGCCACTGAGCGCTGTGTTAGCCTCTGTCCCATCACATCCTTGGAGGATACCTAGAGGGGCCTCTACCCACGCAAGTGAAGATGGGGGCACCACTGGGCCTCAGAGGTACCCAGAAAGCTCCATACGTGTCCTCCATGCCTGAATCTTTCCACTGGGACTACAGTCCAAGGCACCAGCTGCGGCAAGGCCCTCTCTACACCTGGGCCACACCCAGTGACTGCCTCCCACCGCCATGGGCTGGGGGGCACGACCTGATCGCAGCTCTGGCCCAGCCACGCTCAGGGTCCCTCCCTTTCCTCTCCTCCCTCCACCAGAGGTTAGAGGCCAGCAATCGCTGCCTGCTCCTGCCCAGAGCTCAAAGGCCTGTGCAGTGAGAACAGTCGCCACGGAGACAGACAGTGACAAACAGCTGAAACCGGGAAGCTTTCCTCTTGGGGATATCCAGGATTTCCTACAAAGCACAAGCCAGATCACAGAGCCAGCCCTGCAAAGAGTGCCCTGCTGGCTGCTGGCTCCATCCCATCATGCCCGCTGCTGCAGCGGCATCTATTTGAGCTGGCACCCCCGGGTCTGTTCATAGACCACTTTTTCTTGGCAGGCCACTTGGGGCTTGGCCATTTCCAGACAAAAAGCTGGTCATTCAGGTCTAAAAACAGACTTGCATTCATTAAGGAACAGAGTGCCCCTGTGCTCTTGCTGGCCACCCTCCGGCCAGGCCTGCTGAGTGGGGGGGCCACAGACAGGCTGAGCCGCTCAGACGCCCCCACTCAGGGCTGCCAGGGGCTGTGGCTACTCTGGAGACAAGTCAGTTCTGTCCAACGTGGATACTGTACAGATAGCCCACCCCAACCACCCTGGGACACCCACCTCAGAATCACTGTGGCTTTGTGGATCCATCAGGCTCTTCTCAGGACCATAGGCAAGTGTGAAGGGTCTTGGGGTCCTGAAAGAGCCTGGGGCTGGGGACAGGAAGACAGGGATGCAGGCCTGAAACTGCTTCTCATTGCTGAGGGGCCTTGAGTAAGCCACTCTTCCTTTCTGGGCCTCAGTGACTCCTCTGCAAAGGGGTGAGAAAGTCACAGCCCAGGAGGGACAACAAATGTTGTCTGAGGGAAAAAAGCAGAGGCCAGGAACTGTATAAACTGCAGATGGCCACTGGCCCTCTGTGGTCAGATGAACCCCCATCCCAGGAGGGACCTCTATCAGGGCGTCCTGACTCAACCATGGAGGGCAAGGAAGACTTTTCTGAAGATAAACAGCATTGGAGCTCCAAGGGATGCTAGCAAAATGGAGAAGGGGGATGCTGGGTGGAGAGGGTCACTGTAGAGGGGTTGCCATATACAAAGGCCCCAAGGCCAGAAGTGCACAGCATGTGTGAGGAAGCTAAATAGAGCCTTGGGTCTGGAGGGCAGAGGTGAGCAGTGAAGTAGTAAGCAACAAGGCTGGAGGGGTTGGCAGAGCCAGATTATGCAGGGCCCATGGGCCTCTATAATGGTTTTGGTCATTATCTTAAAAGCAATGGGAAACCAATGTGGAGATTTAAACAGGAAAGTATATTACCAACTTTGTGTGTTAATTGCTTCAAAGTAATCCCAAGGAAGTGGGGCAAGGGAGTGGAGGGTGCATATTGATGAAACAGGAATGACTCGTGTTGTTGGTTATTGTAGCTGGGCGATGGATACATGGGGATCCACTGGACAACTCTCTCGTCCTTTGTTGTGTTTACAGTTTTCCATGGAGAGAGATCAGGTGAAAGGCTGTAACTCAGCAGACAGATGATGTCTTGGACTGGGTGGCAGTAGTGATGGAGGGGCAGGGATGGATTCGGAATATGTATTTCCAAGTAGAATCGATCTGACGTGGTGATGAATTGGATGAGAGGTAAAAAGAAGAAGGTGTCAAGTATGACTCTAGATTTCTGGCTTAAGTGAGTAGGATAGTGGGCTGTTATGCTTAGACTAAACGAGGTAAAAATGGACTAGAAGAAAAGCCTAGTTGGAAGAAACAGTCACGAGTTCAGCCTTGAACGTGTGTGAGAGACATTGAAGTGGAGATGTCAAACTATATATAACTAAGAAGCTCAGAAGAAAGGGTTAGGCAGGAGGGATAAATTTCTGAGTTACTGGCCTATAAGTGAGAAGACGAGCTAGTAAGACTGCACCAGAGAAAGTGGGTACACAAAGAACAGAAGCTATCAACAAGAATGCCAAGACTTAGGGGGAAATAAAAGTCTTTTCAACAAATCATGCTGGGACAACTGAATATCCACATGGAAAAGAATAACATGACCTTTAGCTCACACTGTATACAAAAATTAGTCAAAATTCAGCTGGGCGCGGTGGCTCATGCCTGTAATCCCAGCACTTTGGGAGGCCAGGGAGGGTGGATCACTTGAGGTCAGGAGTTTGAGACCAGCCTGGCCAACACAGTGAAACCCTGTCTCTACTAAAAATACAAAAATCCGCCGGGCGTGGGGAAGCATGTCTGTAATCCCAGCTACTCAGGAGGCTGAGGCAAGAGAATTGTTTGAGGCCGGGAGGCGGAGGTTGCAGTGAGCTGAGATCACGCCACTGCACTCCAGCCTGGGTGACAGAGTGAGACAGTCTCAAAAAAAAAAAAAAAAAAAGCCAAAATCTGCTAAAACTAGGAAACTCTTAAAAAAAACATAGGCGTAAATCTTTATGACCTATCAGGCAATGATCTCTTAGATATGACACCGAAAGCACAAGAAACAGAAGGAAAAAACAGAATAAATTAGATCGTATCAAAAATAGAAATGTTTATGCTGTTAATATCGTCAAGAAAGTGAAAAGACAATCCACAGAATGGGAGAGAATATTTGCAAATCATCTGTCTGATAAGGGATTAGTATCCCAAATATATAGAGAACCCTTATAACCTTGAGGACATTATGTTAAGTGAAATAAGACAGTCACAAAAAAACATATGAATCCATTTAAATTAGGTATCTAGAGTAGTTGAATTCATAGAAACAAAGTAGAATGGTGGTTGCCAGGGCCTGGGGGCAGAGGGGATAATGAGTTGTTGTTCTTTGGGTATAGAGTTTCAGTTTTGCAAGAAGAAAAGTTCTGAAGATTGCACAACAATGTGAATATACTTAACACTACTGAAATGTGCACTCTGTTGCTCAGGCTGAAGTACAGTGGCGCAAGCATGGCTCACTGCAGCCTCAACCTCCCGGGGCTTAGGTGATCCTCCCACCTCAGCCTCCTGAGTAGCTGGGATTACAAGTACATGCTACCATGCCCAGCTATTTTTTGTATTTTTTGTAGAGACAGGGTCTCTCTATGTTGCCCAGGCTGGTCTCAAACTTCTGGCCTCAAGGGATCCTTCTGCCTCAGCCTCCCAAAGTGTTGGGATTACAGGTGTGAGCCACTATGCCCAGATGGTAGGTTGTTTTTTTTTCCTTTTTCTTAACTACAATTTAAAATTGTTCTAAAAGAACTCTTGGCCAGGCGCGGTGGCTCACGCCTGTAATCCCAGCACTTTAGGAGGCCAAGGCGGGAAGATCACAAGGTCAGCAGATTGAGACAAGCCTGGCCAATAGGGTGAAATCCCATCTCTACTAAAAATGCAAAAATTAGCCAGGCATGGTGGTATGCGCCTGTAGTCCCAGCTACTAAGGAGGCTGAGGCAGGAGAATGGCATGAACCCAGGAGGCGGAGCATGTAATGAGCTGAGATCGTGCCACTGCACTCCAGCCTGGGCGACAGAGTGAGACACCATCCCCCCCCCAAAAAAAAAAAGCTAAGTAAAAGAAGCCAGTCACAAAAGACCACATATTGTACAATTCCATGTATAGGAAATGTCTAAAATAGGAAATCCATACAGACGGAAAGTAGATTAGTAGTTGCCTAGGGTTAGAGGAAGGAGGAAATGAGGGGTGACTTCTAATGGTATAGACAGAGTGTCTTTTGGGGATGATGGTTGCACAACTTTGTGAATATACTAAACACTACTAATTTGTACATGTAAAAAAGTGAATTTTATGGTGTGTGAATGATATTTCAATGAAGACAAAGAGGTGGAGAGGGAAAAGGAGAGAAGAAAGGGAGAAGTCTGGGATCTGTGGAACTACAATCTTAAAGATTGTGTGGAGAAGGAAGAGCGGAAGTCCTCCAAAGAGATTCTGAGAGAGTGGCCCAAGAAAGAGAGGCTGGGCGCAATGGTTCATGCCTGTAACCCCAGCACTTCGAGAGGCCTAGGCTGGTGGATCTCTTGAACCCAGGAGTTTGAGACCAGCCTGAGCAACAGGGGAAGACCTTGTCTCTACAAAAAAATACAAATAAATAAATAGCTGGCTGTGGTGGCGAACACCTGTAGTCCCAGCTACTCAGGAGACTGAGGTGGGAGGATCACCTGAGCCAGGGGAGTTCAAGGCTGCAGTGAGCTATGATTGTGCCCTGCACTCCAGCCCAGGTGACAGAGCGAGACCATGCCTCCATTTAAAAAACAAACAAACAAACAAAAACCCGGGTGTGTTGGCTCATGCCTGTAATCCCAGCAGTTTGGGGATCACCTGAGATCGACAGTTTGAGACCAGCCTGGCCAACATGATGAAATCCTGTCTCTATTAAAATAAACAAACAAATACATAAATACAAAACAACAGAAAGTAGAAAACCAGGTGTAAGGCTGTTATGGAAGCCAAAGGAGTGTTTCAAAAGATGGAGGGGAATGCAGAGCTGAAGTCTGCTGAGAGGCCAAGTAAGAGCAGGACGCAAAGGCAGCCCCTGAATTTACCACTGCAGATGAGTAACTTTGGTCAGGACAACTTTGGTGCAGTAGTGGGGTCTGCTCCTCCTCCTTTTCTCCTAGGCCGGTGACTGCATCCCAGGGATGGTCCGGTGAGCACAGGTCTCTGTCCACCAGCAAGGATGCTGCTGAGCACAGCTGGAAACCTGGTCCCAGCCCAGCTCAGTCTACATCCCCTCGGAAACTGCCCTCCGCCCTCCCTTGCAGGAAAAGACCACGGAGATACTGGGAACAGGTAGATAGGATTGCATCTTTCTCTCCTGGTTCCCTGAGGGGGTTGTTTGCCGTCAGGGAGGGAGAGGGACAGCCCTCGCCACGGCCTCACTGCCCGGTTCCCCAGTTCCCCAAGCCACCTTCACCCGCAGCACCTCCACCCCTCAGCTAGCACAGGCACGAACCACAAGTCTATTTTCTGCGCCTGCCTTGGAAAGGGCTGGGAAGCTGGTAAGGCAGCCGCACCCAGCATTCCAGCGCCACACTTAGTGGCTCCAAAGCGGCGCCCGCGGCGGCACTGATCCCGCCTGGCTGGCCCCAGCTGACCATTTGCAGGAGGCTGGTGGTCACAGCCAAAGCTTGCGCAGGCCGGGGAGCTGTCGGGAGTGCCGCAGCCGTGCCCCCACCTGCTGGGCCCCCGGGAAAAGGAGCTCGCGCCCCCTCCGAGCGCCTTCCTGGTGCGGTGCCTGCATCACGCATGGTAACTGGCCCGACTGAGGATGCCCGCACGGGGACTGGCCGCGAGCCCTGCCCAGGCTCCTGCCAACTCAGCTCCCCCAGGCTGGGCTCTGGCCAAGGGCCCAGATTCCTGATCAATGACCCCGTCTTGAGGAGCTTGCTGGGTCCTGGGACCTCCTCCTCCAGGGAGAACCCCAGATTGTCTAACTGCAGGAGCGCTCCTAGGAATGCCTGCTCTCGCCACTATTATTCAGCCTTGTCCTGGAGCTTCCAGCCACCGCACGCAGGCGAGAAAAATAAATAAAAGGTTCACTTACATGTTAAAAAGGGACAATTATTGTTTGAAGATGGTCAGATAAACTACCTGAACAATAGGTAATCAACCGACAAATCATAAAAAAGTGGCGCAGATATTTTTATATTTGGGCACTGAAGTAGGCAGAACTGTGATGGGGTAGACACATAATTAACTCATGGAATTAATTACTACTTTAACGGTTACAAGATCAATAGATCTTGTCCAGTAAATGGTATTGGGGCAATTGGCTACCTCCCAAATGACTGATTCTTTAACTTGTCAAAATCAATCGTTTTCCTGTAGACCTACAATACAGTTATAAAGTATATGTGGGAAAATAATATATATTCATATGACAACAAAAAGTATATTTTGTTCCGGGTTTTGTTTTCGTTTTTGTTTTTTTTGAGACGGAGTCTTGCTCTGTCACCCAGGCTAGAGTGCAATAGCACGATCTTGGCTTACTGCAACCTCCACCTCCCAGGTTCAAGCAATTCTCCTGCCTCAGCCTCCTGAGTAGCTAGGACTACAGGCACATGCCACCACACCTGGCTAATTTTTGTATTTTTAGTAGAGACGGGGTTTCACCATGTTGGCCAGGCAGGTCTTCAACTCCCAACCTCAGGTGATCCACCTGCCTCAGCCTCCCAAAGTGCTGGGATTATGGGCGTGAGCCACTACTCCTGGCCTGAGTCAAGGTTTTAAAGGAGCAAATTTACCCCAAATTAATTTGTAAATGTTCCAACAGGGTGCACGTGCGTGTGCACACATGTGAAAGAGAGTAAGAAAATTTTGAAAAAGAAAATGATGCAAAGGCTTTGCCTTACCAGATGTAGAACAAATTACAAAGGTAGATTAATTAAGTAGTGAGGTATTAACTGGCCTAGGAAAGACTACTAGATCAATGGAACATAAGACAGTTCAGAAAATGACCTATGAGTATATGAGAATTTAGCACATCACGAAGAACGTGTTTCATACAAGTAAGGAAAGAATGAGTTGTCCAATAAATGGTATTGGGGCTACCTCCCACCATTCACAAAAATATAATCCAGGGAGATAAAACACCTAAATATTTTCTAAATCTGTAAATAGCTAGAATAAAAGAGAATATTTTTAAATATCAGGAAAAGTTTTTCTAAGCAAGATATAAAACCCAGAACACATAAAAGATTTAATTGCATAAACATTTAAAATTTCTGTATATCAAAATTTAAGTGGACAAAGGATGGGTATTCTTCATATGTAGGGAGCTCATCCAAGTCAATAAAAAAAGGTAAACAAACTAATAGAAAAGTGAGCAAAGAATATGAACAAGCAATTTACAAAACTATCTTACCTATCTTATCGGTAAACCCTAAAATTATAGTGCTCAGTATTACCAAGGATGTGAAAATAGTCATTTATTATTCCCCATTATAAGACTAAAGACTGAGTTAACCTTTCTAATATACATCAAATGCCTTAAGAAATACAAAATCTTTTTTTTTTGGAGACAGTCTCGCTCTATCACCCAGGCTGGAGTGCAGTGGCACAATCTCTGCTCACTGCAACCTCCGCCTCCTGGGTTCAAGCGATTCTCCTGCCTCAGCCTTCCGAGTGGCTGAGACTACAGAAGCATGCCACCACACCCAGCTAATTATTGTATTTTTAGTAGAGAACGGGGTTTCACTGTGTTAGCCAGGATGGTCTCAATCTCCTGACCTCATGATCTGCCCACCTCAGCCTCCCAAAGTGCTGGGATTACAGGCGTGAGCTACCGTGCCCAGCCAAGAAATACAAATTCTTTAACCCAACAATTCCTTTTAAGACACTTGATGTAAGGAAATAAATGGACAAAAATGTATATTCATATGATTAACAATTATGGGGAAAAATGTAGAAATACCAAAATGGTATTTTATCAATATAATGGATTCCTAAGCAATTGATAAAAAAGAGTAAGTTAGGCCGGGTGCGGTGGCTCACGCCTGTAATCCCAGCACTTTGGGAGGCCGAGAAGGGTGGATCACGAGGTCAGGAGATCGAGACCATCCTGGCTAACATGGTGAAACCCCGTCTCTACTAAAAATACAAAAAAAAAATTAGCTGGGCGCGGTGGCAGGCGCCTTTAGTCCCAGCTACTGGGGAGGCTGAGGCAGGAGAATGACCTGAACCCGGGAGGCAGAGCTTGCAGTGAGCCGAGAGGGCGCCACTGCACTCCAGCCTGGGCGACAGAGCAAGACTCCGTCTCAAAAAAAAAAAAAAAAAGAATAAGTTAGAGCTCCTATATGTGCTAATATGGAAAAAAAAGTCCAACATGTATTGTAAGTGATAAGTAGGTACAGACTGAATGCAGTGGCTCATGCCTATAATCCCAGAACTTTTGAGAAGCCAAGGCAGATGGATCACGTGAGCTCAGGAGTTCAAGACCAGCCTGGCCAACATAGTGAAACCCCTCTCTACTAAAAATACAAAAAAAAAAACAAAAAAAAAAACTAGCTGGCTGTGGTGGTAGGCTCGTGTAATCCCAGCTACTCGGAAGGCTGAGGCAGGAAAATTGCTTGAACCCCAGAGGTAGAGGTAGAGTGAGCTGAGATCGTGCCACTACACTCCAGTCTGGGCAACAAGAGCAAAACTCCATCTCAAAAAAAAAAAAAAAAAGAAAAGAAAAGAAAAGTAGATACAGATCAGTATGATATAATCTATAACATAAAAAAACTATACTGAAAGGTATACATCAAACAATCATGACTACATCCAGGAGAATAAAGGAAATGTTCACTCTTTATATACTTTGTTTTGTTTGAACTTATACTAACAGGTTTGTAATACTTTTAAAATCAAAACCAGTAAAGCTCTTAAAGTAAATTAAAGGCTGGGCATGGTGGCTCATGCCTGTAATCCCAACACTGGGAGGCTGAGGCAGGAGGATCGCTTGAGCCCAGGAGTTTGAGACCAACCTGGGCAACACGGTGAGACCCCATCTCTACAAAAAAAATGAAAATCAGCCAGGTGTGGTAGCATGTGTCTGTAGTCCCATCTGCTACTTGGGAGGCTGAGGTGGGAGGATCACTTGAGCCTGGAATGTTGAGGCTGCAGTGAGCTGCGATCATGTCACTGCACTCCAGCCTGGGCAACAGAGCAAGACCCTGTCTCAAAAGAGAAAAGAAAGGAGAGAAAAACTAAAAAAAAAAAAAAAAAAAAGTAAAGTAAAGTAAAGATATAAGTGATATACACATTTTAAGACAGGGTCTCACTCTGTTACCCAGGCTTGAGTGCAGTGGTGCAATAAAAACTCACTGCAACCTCTGCTTGCTGGGCTCAAGCAATTCTCCCACCTCAGCCTCCAAAGTCGCTGGGACTACAGGCACGTGCCATCAAGCCTGGCTAATTTTTGTATTTTTTATAGAAACAGGGTCTCGCCATGTTGGCCAGGCTAGTCTCAAACTCCTGGGCTCAAGTGATCTGCCAGCCTCAGCTAGCCTCTGAAAGTGCTGGGATTACAGGGTGTGAGTGAGGCACTGTGCCTTTTTTTTTTTTTTTTAACTTTTTAGATTTTAAAGCTTTAAAGTTAATACTATCTAATGTTGATCAACATATTGGTGAATGAACAGTCTCACATATCTGTATGGTAGGACAGTATGAAAAATGTACATAAATTTTATATGTAGACACCTGTCACACCCATAAATTCCATTTCTAACAATTTATTGCTAGGAAATAATTGAGCACAAATTACAATGTATAGTAAGAATGTTCACTGGCCAGGCATGGTGGCTCACGCCTGTAATCCCAGCACTTTGGGAGGCCGAGGCAGGCAGATCATGAGGTCAGGAGTTCCAGACCAGCCTGACCAATGTGGTGAAACCCTGTCTTTACTAAAAATACAAAAATTAGCTGAGCATGGTGGTGTGTGCCTGTAATCCCAGCTACTCAGGAGGCTAAGGCAGGAGAATCACTTGAACCCAGGAGGCGGAGGCTGCAGTGAGCTGAGATCCTCCCACTGCACCCCAGCCTGGGCAACAGAGCTAGACTCCATCTCAAAAAAAAAAAAAAAAAGCTCATTAAAGTGTAGTTCGAGGAGAAAAAAGGAGGTACTATAAATGTCCATCAATAAGGCACAAATTGTGTTTTATTTGTAGACTAGAAGGCTACGTAACCATTAAAAATATTTATCAATATTTATTAAAACTTATTAAAAAGTTTATATGAACATGAAAGATAGGATTATATAACATTGGAAAAGCGTCCTGTAGAACAGTGTGCCTAATAAAATACATGTAGAAAGATGCTCACTAAAATTCCAACATTTTCCTCCACGAATTGGGATTTTACATGTTTTTGTTTTCGTCTTTATACTTTTCTGTATTTTTGGTATACTTTGCCTAAATTTTTTTTGGAGACGGAGTCTTGCTCTGTCGCCCAGGGTGGAGTGCAGTGGCATGATCTTGGCTCACTGCAACCTCCGATCCCCAGGTTCAAGCGATTCTCCTGCCTCAGCCTCCCCAGTAGCTGGGATTACAGGTGCCTGCTACCTCAGCTAGCTAAATTTTTGTATTTTTAGTAGAGACAGGGTTTCGCCATGTTGGCCAGGCTGGTCTCGAACTCCTGACCTCAGGTGATCTGCCCACCTTGGCCTCCTGAAGTGCTAGGATTACAGGTGTGAGCCACCATGCCCAGCCTTTAAGTGCTTTATTGGTTTTGATGTTAAAAGTATTACACACCTGTTAGAATAAGTTCAAACAAAACAAAGTATTCAGGCCACTTTGCCTGATTTTTATAATTAGAATAAACAAACTATTTTCATTTAGTAAAAGAATTTTTTAAAAGGAGGAGAAGGAGAAGGCAGGAAAAAGAATTGTTCCAAAGGCACTGCGATATTATTAATGAATAGACACCTCTGAAATTCAAAATTCCTAAAATCTCATTCTTCACTACATGCAAACTTTCAGAACCAACAGAAAAATAAAGCTTGGTTTTAAAAATGAACTTTGGGCCGGGCGCGGTGGCTCAAGCCTGTAATCCCAGCACTTTGGGAGGCCGAGACGGGCAGATCACGAGGTCAGGAGATCGAGACTATCCTGGCTAACACGGTGAAACCCCGTCTCTACTAAAAAATACAAAAAACTAGCTGGGCGAGGTGGCGGGCGCCTGTAGTCCCAGCTACTCGGGAGGCTGAGGCAGGAGAATGGTGTAAACCCGGGAGGCGGAGCTTGCAGTGAGCTGAGATCCGGCGACTGCACTCCAGCCTGGGCGACAGAGCGAGACTCCGTCTCAAAATAAATAAATAAATAAATAAATAAATAAATAAATAAATAAATAAAAATAAAAATGAACTTTGCCAAATCGACATGTGATAAAAATTACACAAGACTAAATATAGTTCCACACACATGCACAGACACAAACGAGTGCATGTAAAACTAGTGAACTCTGACTAAGGTAGATGGATTATACCAGTGTCAATTTTCTGGTTGTGATACGTTCTATTGCTATTCAGGATGTTACCATTGGGGGAAACTGGGTGAAGAATACATGAGATCTCTCTGTAGTACTTTATAATATTGAACGTGAATTTACAATTCTCTCGAAACAAAAAGTTTATTTTAAAAAGTGAACTTTGTGCCTGGAAAAGTAAAACAGAGGTAGCTTTTCTTAGAGTTGTAGCTGAATTAGAGTTGTAGCTGAATTATCACTAAGAAGCCCCATTTCAGGTTCTCAAAGTTAGAGGCACTGAAAGGAAAGTACGTTTTAGTGAGCACCTACTGGGTACCAGGCCATTACACAGCCAGAGTACCTCTGAAGCAGGTTAGCTGTGAGTCTGTTTTATAGACGGATAATGGGAGGCTCAGAGCCAGTAGTAACTCAGCAGTAACTTATGGAGCAAGAGTGTGAACCCAGGTCTGTCTGAAAGCTTAGGCTGCCCTATCACATCACACTGACTACAGGGCTGGGAATGGCTTAAAAGACAAAAACCAAACCAAACCCTTATTCAGTGTTCTCCATATCAAGAAACTCCATGTAAAGAAATAAATATTCAAGTGGGTGGGGGAAAAAAGGCACATTATAACTAGGCAACAGGAATTTCAAAATGTGTGCCTATACATGAATATCATCTATTAGATCTGTCACTACAGCCCTGACTATTAGAAAGTTCTTCCTGGCTCGGCGCTGTGGCTCATGCCTGTAATCCCAGCACTTTGGGAGGCCAAGGTGGGTGGATCATGAGGTCAGGAGATCGAGATCATCCTGGCTAACACGGTGAAACCCCGTCTCTACTAAAAAAATACAAAAAATTAGCCGGGCATGGTGACGGGTGCCTGTAGTCCCAGCTACTCGGGAGGCTGAGGCTGGAGAATGGTGTGAACCCGGGAGGTGGAGCTTGCAGTGAGCCGAGATCGCGCCACTGCACTCCAGCCTGGGCAACACAGTGAGACTCTGTCTCAAAAAAAATTTTTTTTAAAGTTCTTCCCAGTACCTGAATGGACCTCCTTCTAGCTAATAATCCTTCACCAAGGAACAAACCTTTGTCCTCATGTTCCTTCCTTGATAGAACTGGATCTCCACTGCTGGTGTGACCAGGGCAAAGTCTGCACCACAACTCTCTCTTCTCTTGCATCGTCTTGTATTGCAAGATTCATTAACTTTTCCAGTTTCTGTTTTCACATGGGGACAATTGGTTATTTCCCATTCTCCCAAGTCTTCCATCATTATGGACGCAGATTGACAATCTAATGTAAATTACATGCCTCTGAGGTCCAGGCAAGAGTTGGAGAGCGGATCTGTGAACTCCTAGAACTTTGGGCAAAATTGCTGGGTCTGAACAAAGGGGTATGTTTCTGGAAAGAGAGCATTTCGCTTTTATTAGATTCCCAGTGTAGGCTATGACCCCCAAATGATAGCAGATACTCCTCTAATTAGGCAGCTCCTTGGGGAAATGGCTGATTCCAGAACTGAGGAAATGCAAAAAGGAGCCTAAAACGTCTAATCATACCAGAAACTAAGGAAGTCATCGAAGCCTGGAGTCATGGCTCAAGAACTCAGGAACCAACTTAAAGATGGGACCATTTGAGCATCAATAAGAATGGATTAAAACACATCAAATATGTTCAAATCCATGAGATTATAATAACACCGAAATGACTCACTGGCCACCTTGGTGGATACTAGAGCCCATACCACAATTTTGAAAACTAAGAAATAAGAGTCAAGTATTTGTTCTGCCTTTCTAGTACTGGCTATAACTCAGGATAAGCAAATAGTTGAAAAGGGAACACACCTTTTTTTTTTTTTTTTTTTTCCAGATGGAGTCTCGCTCTGTCACCCAGACTGGAGTGCAGTGGCATGATCTCGGCTCACTGCAAGCTCCGCCCCCCGGGTTCAGGCCATTCTCCTGCCTCAGCCTCCCTAGCAGCTGGGATTACAGGTGCCCGCCACCACGCCCAGCTAATTTTTGTATTTTTTTTAGTAGAGACGGAGTTTCACCATGTTGGCCAGGCTGGTCTTGAACTCCTAACCACAGGTGACCCGCCCACCTTGGCCTCCCAATGTGCTGGGATTACAGCAGGAGCCACTACACCTGGCCGGGAACACATCTTTTTATAGAAAGAGTCTCCTAATAAATGATGAAAAACTGGTAGGATTAGACTAATAACCATTTTCCAGTCCCTAATGAAATAATGGGTCAGAATGAAATAATCATCAATGGCTGCTAACATTCTTCAAAGAGAAATAACTGATACTATACGCTTCTTGACGCACACAATACCATCAGAATCTGACCAAGACTCTAGGTTCAACTCCCAATGTATAGGAAATACATAAATCAAAGGAATGGTTTAAACAACATCAACAAATCAGAAGAAGTTATAGAAAACATAGCCTGGTTTTTTCAACAAATAATTTGCAAGGGAAAAAGAAAGGGAAGAAAAGAGGAAACCACAGATGTAAAGAGATTACAGAGATAAAGATATATAGATTCAAAATGTCAACTCTTGGCCGGGCGCGGTGGCTCAAGCCTGTAATCCCAGCACTTTGGGAGGCCGAGACGGGTGGATCACGAGGTCAGGAGATCAAGACCATCCTGGCTAACACGGTGAAACCCCGTCTCTACTAAAAATTACAAAAAACTAGCCGGGCGAGGTGGCGGGTGCCTGTAGTCCCAGCTACTCGGGAGGCTGAGGCAGGAGAATGGCGTGAACCCGGGAGGCGGAGCTTGCAGTGAGCCGAGATCCGGCCACTGCACTCCAGCCTGGGTGACAGAGCAAGACTCCATCTCAAAAAAAAAAAAAAAAAGTCAACTCTTTGACTTTAAAGTATAAACTTCATCTGAATCCTTATTAAAATAAATGGTACAAAGACATTTATGAGACAATGGAGGGAATGTAAATGCTGACCAGCTATCAGATTAAGGAGTTACTGTCATCTTTTAGATGTAATAATGATATTGTAGAAATATTTTTTAAAGGCTCTTTTATAGATATATACTGAAATATTTTTGGATAAAATAATAGCTACAATTTGTTTCAGAATAATCCAGGAGACAGGGAGCTATATATGAAACAAACTTTACCCATGACTTAATTATTGCTAAAACTGGGAGATGGGTACATGCCACTTATTACACTATTCTCTCTCCTTTTGTATATGTTTGAAATTTTCCACAATAAAAAGTTAGCAATTCAGAATATAAACATGTTTCAACTTGTTTAATAATGAAGGAAGCGCAGTAGGAATGCCAATTCTAAGTATTGTCACTGGGTTATTTTAAAATAAAATTTCTAAGTAATCCTTCAAAAATTCAAAATTTATTTTAAAATAGCATTTTGTGTGGCCCGAGTGATTACTGGCAGGTTTTGAGTAATCCGGTTAATTCCAACACAAATTAGAAATATCTAAACTTTTTTTCTACAGAAGAGAGAAAAAAAAAGTTCTAATAATCAATCACAGTTGTTTGGTCAGGCATACCGCCCAGGCTGCTGTGCGCTCGGTGAGCCAATGAAATGAAATACCAATAGGATCTCTACAATTAACTACTATACCATTGATGTGCCATGTATAGATGTTAGGAGGAAAAGCGATTCATGTTTGATTTAAACTAATTCTTCATGTGATCTTTACTTCAGGTTAAAAAGAAATACAGCCAGCCAAAAACTGCTTTAAAAATTAACAATGTAATTTCAAACATCACTGAAGAAACACTAATTTAGGACAAGGCTTTAAAGATTGGTTCAGTCGCCACAGGTTATTAAAACACGCCTCCAGTCCTAAACGATGAAGGAGCATTTCTTTTTCTTTTTTTTTTTTTTCACTCTTGTTGCCCAGGCTGGAGTGCAATGGCATGATCTTGGCTCACTGCAACCTCTGCCTCCGGGTTCAAGTGATTCTCCTGCCTCAGCCTCCCTAGTAGCTGGAATTACAGGTACCCGCCACCACGCCCAGCTAATTTTTTGTATTTTTAGTAGAGACGGGGTTTCACTATGTTGGCCAGGCTGGTCTCAAACTCCTGACCTCAGGTGATCCACTCGCCTCAGCCCCCCCCAAAGTACTGAGATTACAAGCGTGAGCCACCACGCCCGGCTTGTGCATTTCTAAACTAATAAAAATGTATAGTCATGGGAAGGAGGGGTGAGGAATCACTTTCTCCTACAGTGGCTTATATCCCTGAGGACAATGCCTGCCTTTCGGAATCTGTCCCGGAGCAGGCAGGTGCACCTTGGGGAGCTTGTTACTTCTTGATTACACAGGAAGCTCCATTCTCAGGTGTTTCTGCCCTCCCCCTTCTCCTTCCTTTCCTACATCAGCAAATAGCTGGGGAATTAAAGCTTCAAAGGTTGGTGATGACAGGTGGTGACAGACTGATATCCTGAAGTCCAGGTGAATAGCAGCACAGTGGCCAAGGCCAACCTCATTTGAAACTCATACTTGCATCAGAGATGGCTGCAGAATTGTGGGAAATGATTTTCACTTTCCTGGGAGAAAAATTATTTTCTGGTGTTCAGGCTCACACCAGATATCAGAGTGGAACGCTACACCGTTCTTGACTTCAAGGGCTTTCCATGGGTAGCCACAGCAAAGGAGAAATTATGAAAGGAAATGAAACATCTTCCGAAACTGGGAAGGAAATGGGAGGGAAATTTTTGTTTTGGGAAAATAACAGTTTTATTTTATTATTTCTCCTAAGCTTGTGATTTTGGTATTCCAAGTCCTTATGCTTGAATTACTTAGCAAGAGGACATGCTTATGCAGAAGACAGGGAAATGGAGAGAAAAGAGCGGGAATACACAAAAGTGAAGGTTCCTTAACAGAGTTCATGGTGGAGATCATAGACACTGGTGGAGTTTTTATCCAGAACTTAAAACTTAGGAAATACCTATGATGCCACTTTAGTTGGAAGTAATGGGGACTTCTGATTCCAAATTCATATTTTATTTTTCTTTATTATATATATATATATATATATATTTTTTTTTTTTTTTTTTTTTTTTTTTTGAGACAGAGTCTTACTCTGTCACCCAGGCTGGAATGCAGTGGCGTGATCTCAGCTCACTACAGCCTCTGCCTCCCAGGTTCCAGAGATTCTCCAGCGTCAACCTCCCAGGTAGCTGGGATTACAGGCATGCACCACCACACCTGGCTAATTTTTGTATTTTTAGTAGAGATGAGGTTTCACCATGTTGGCCAGGCTGGTCTTGAACTCCTAACCTCAGATGATCCACCCGCCTCGGCCTCCCAAAGCGCTGGGATTAGAGGTGTGAGCCAATGTGCCTGGCTCAAATTCATATTTTAAATGCCTATTTGCAATCAGCAAAGAGCCAGGTATGCTGCATGCTGCTTGCTATAAGGATTTGGCTTCACTGGCTCAAATTTTTTCACTCCACCAAAATATAAGGCACAGGCCCACTTGTCCAATCACATTTGCTGAAAATACTGTAGCCTGAGTGTAGACAAACTTCCCCAGAAGTTGCTAGAAGTCTCTAGTTAGCATAATCACTGGATGACTGCATGCAGAAGGCCTTTAGGGAACGTACAGTCCAATCTCCTTACCTTATGGTATAAAGCAGGCCCAGAAAGCGGAAGTGATTTGTCCCAAGTCGCAGCAAAACAGGAACAGCCTGAGGCTTAGAACTCACTTCTGATTCTGAGTAAGGCTCTTCCCTCCAGCTGATAAACATGGTCCGTGGCAGGGAAGGACCAGAGCGACCCTAAGCAGGTTAGGGGCAGGGTGGAGCCCCCCAGGAGGCACTAACAGCTCAGCAGCTCACGGGAGAGCTTCCAAGAGGCCAGCTGGCAGCAACCTACCTTGGGTACTGCTGACCTCAACCTCAGGGGATCACAGGAGCACCCTAGGTGGATGAATTAGCAATGCAAGTCTCTCTGGTCTGTGCCGAAGCTTTGGGGACTTGCTAAATTTAGAAATTTGAGGCCAGGTGCGGTGGCTCACACCTGTAATCCCAGCACTTTGAGAGGCCAAGGCAGGCAGATCACCTGAGGTCGAGAGTTGGAGACCAGCCTGAGCAACATGGAAAAACCCTGTCTCTACTAAAAAATACAAAATTAGCCAGGGGTGGTGGTGCATGCCTGTAATCCCAGCTACTCGGGAGGCTGACGCAGGAGAATCACTTGAACCTGGGAGGCGGAGTTTGTAGTAAGCCGAGATCACGCCATTGCACTCCAGCCTGGGTAACAAGAGCAAAACTCCATCTCAAAACAAAAGAAAGAAATTTGAAAGCAGCCAGCAACATCAAGGCACAGATGGAGTTTGAGCTACCCTCTCCAGGCTATTCAGAAAATTCTCCCAAGGGGAAGTTGGGAAGGAGAACTTCCATTTGGCCCCAGCCTAAACTCTCCTGGAAGCTCGGTGGGGCCTCTGTCAGCTTTCCCCTCTGGACCTGCCCATTTGCCCCAGAGGTGCCCACTCAATGCCTGCCAAACTAAAACTTAAACCTAAGTGTCTGCAGCATGGTCTCCAGCCAGCCTGATCAGAAGACTATGGAGGGGGCCAGGCACGGTGGCTCACACCATATTCCCTATAATCCTAGCACTTTGGGAGGCTGAGGTGGGTGGATCACATGAGGTCAGGAGTTCAAGACCAGCCTGGCCAACATGGTGAAACCCCATCTCTACTAAAAATACAAAAATTAGCTGGGCATGGTGGTGGATGCCTGTAATCCCAGCTACTCGGGAGGCTGAGGCAGGAGGATCACTTGAACCTGGGAGGCAGAGGTTGCAGTGAGCCAAGATTGCACCACAGCACTCCAGCCTGGGTGACAGAGTGAGACTCTGTCTCAAAAAAAAAAAAAAAAAAAAGAAAAGAAAAAGAAAAAAGAAGGAGGGGCACACTGACTCCTCACTGAAGAATGGGATGGACACCCTTTATTCTACCTCTCCTAGCAAGGCCATAAGTCTTTGCTCTGAAAGGAGCCAGACTTTAGAGCCCGCTACAGGTGGACATGGGGTGAAGACACCAGGTTGCCAGGGCACCCTCTCTCGTTCCCTAGGAGCCTGGCCCCCTGCAAGGAGGGGCACCTTGAAACAATCAAGCCTAGTGAGTGGGGCGGCAAGCAGAGCAGAGACACAAATGACAGCGCGGTGGAGCCCCACCAGTCCCTCTGAGGATACGGCAGAGGGACCCCCGCTGGGGTCCACACCCCTGTGTCTCTCGGGCTGATTTGGACACAAGGCTCACACATTCACCCTACCTGCTCCAGTGCTAGCTGGCTGAGGATGCCAGGCTGTACCTGACCTCAGGCTGTGCGGCTTGGAACCTGGACCGGGGCAGGAACTGACAGGTTCCCCCAAATAGTGTCACCCCTAGAACCCCAAGACCTCAAGGAGCAGAAACCACAATTCTGGATGTTATGTGTGCAGCGCCATCTCCTGTCTGCCCTGCCTCTTTATCCCTTCCTCCCAAGGCGACTTTGGACCAGGTCTCGAGGCCAGGAGACCGGCCCCAGCCCGCCCGACCGGGATGGGCCTGGCGCCCGGGGGAGGCTGCGTCGTGCTGAGACAGCTCCGAGCTGCCTCCCCGCAGCCGCGGGCCGCTACAAGTGCGGATTCGGCGGCGAGAGGAAAGAGTCTGGCCCTCCAGGGGCCGCAGGGAAACTCAACATTTGGGTCGGGGACAATCAGGACTGGAAGTCGATATCGCGGGGAACGAATGATGAATGAATAAATGAAAGCATGAAGAGCGGCGAGGCGGAGATGGGCCATGCGGGGCGTCGCGAGGAGGGTGCCTTTCCCTGCCCGGATGCCGCCGGGACCGTCCCTTATCCCCCAGGTCGCAGCAGGACACCCGGTCCTGGCGCGAACACCTCGCGGGCCCCGGGAGGTGCCTGGGCGCGCGGCGCAGCTCTGGCCCGGAGCCCGCATTCCGGCGGCCGGGAAGTGCCTGCCCCGTGGGCAGAACGCGCCGAGTTGCCGCAGCCCCAGGAGCCGTCCTGCCCCGCGCGGCAGCAGCCCCTCGCGGCGGCCTCCGGAACCCCGAGACCGGCCCCCGGGCCGCAACCCCTTACCTGCCCGCCTCGGCGGCCTCGCTCCGGCTCAGAGCGGTCATCGTGACTCCTGCACCCAGCGGCCCTGACCGCGCGCCCTGAGCCAGCGCCCGCCGGACCCCGCCCGCCCCGTCGAGAGCCCGCCCCGCCCGCCCATTGGCGGGTCGCGCGGGCCGGGCCCAGCCCATTGGTCGTTCCTCCCTCTCCTTCCACAGCTTCCCCAGCTTCCCTCCTTCCCCACCTTCCCCAGGTAGGGCCCCAAGCTCTGAGCAGATCCTAGCGCTCGGTCCCCGAGACTGGAAGGTCCGGGACTGGAAGGTCCCGGAGGCCAGGGCCTGGCGCGGTACCTCCTGTCCCTCACGTCGAGGGTATTGTGTCCCCTCTGGACGCTTCTGTCCTCCTAGTCTTGGAGTTTGGGTCCCTCTGCAGGAACCAATTCCGGCTCCTCTCCAACCTAACCCTTCCCAACATCGAGCTCCAGGGTAAGTTTCAATTTTACCATGAGTGGGGAACACCAAAGGGGATATTGAACACCACGGTCTGACAGCCAAGTCACCACCACGAGCCCGGGAGCCAGGATGCTCCCACGCACTCTTGCTGGAGTTAACATTGCAGTCTCTAAGGAAATGCACTTTTGGAGGAGTCTGAAGGGGATGAAGGTGGACACAAATCAAAGGCAGGGAAGCAGAGGCACAGCTCAGTGTGTGACAATGAGCTGGGCTGAATTGAGCAGTGATAATGGGCCCACAGGTCCTATTCCCCAACTTGCCTGGCCTGCAGGCCCTTTCCTCTTCCATCCCCACCGGGTCACTTGGTCCTTGGGAGTGTGATCAGGAGAGGGAAAAGGCGCAGGCCAGATTTGGTCCCATTTCCAACTCTCTCCCCCAACCCCTTGGCACTACGGCATCACGGTGGGAGAGCACCAGCAAACAGGAGGGGTCACAAGGGGAGCCTAGGTCCACAACTGAGGACCTGGGAGCAGAACCCAGTCTCAGGCGCCCAGAGCTGACTTCTCCTACAGCCTCCATAAGGGATATGCTATTGCAGGGAGACCGAAGTGGAAGAACCACGGCCAGGGCCACTTTGCTATTTAAATTTACCTACCAGAGTGGGAGGGAGGAGGCCTTGTCCCTGCTCTTTCCCATCTTTGGTTCACATAAGCCATTAAGGTCTCCCCGCAGCACTGAAGGGGGCAACCTGTAACCCTAAGATAATCAGCTACTGCTTTCCCAGCGCCTCTGCACCAGGAGGTGGGCAGGATGGCAGGTGACACCACCATAGCTCCACTGCAGGGCATGAGGCTGCAGCCATTCCCAGCCTGCTCAGGGGCCAGGGTTCAACCACCTCCCCCTCCCCAGCAGAAAAGAGAAGAAACAGGTGCTTCAGCTGTTGTTTATTGACATACAGGTAGGCTCTATAGCAACAGGCCTGGAGGCGCTGCAGTAGTCGCTGCAGTAGTGGGGGAAAATGGAAGGTGGAGGGTGGAGGTGGAGTGTTTGCTGCAGGACAGCTGAGTGGAGGGCGGGGACAGGTGCGAACTGGGGAGGCCCAGGGGGCTGGGGAAGCAAGTAAGGGCCAGGGCCAGAGTCAGCTTCAAGGGAACAACAGCCCCTTGCCCTAAGGCCCCTAACTCTCTAGCTGTTTCCTGACCCCAGGCCAGGGTTGGGAGTCCTCTGGGCATCCATTTTTTTCTCAAGGAACTGGACGGAGTATACACAGGAAAGAAAGCTGTCACCCTCTTGCCATCTAGCTCCAGGGGCCTCCAGTCCAGCATTCCTCCTTCTTCCCTTGATTGGGTGGGGCCACATGATGGGCAGCCAGGCTCTGGGCTGTCCCACTAGAGCAGGCTGCAAACACAGCCATGTTTCAGCGAGGCACTAATCATCTTCCCTGGTGTCCCAGCCCACCAGTGCCACATTACAGCCCAGAGTGAGTTCTACAAGCGTTGCTGGCCTAAGGGATGGGTTGGGGGAAGGGGGTGGGACAGGGGCTGGAGGAAGGGCTCTCAGGTTCATCACGGCACAGGAACAACACGCATGGTGTTGGTGAAGCCGGAGCCAGGGCGCCATCCGGTCAGCACAATGACCACATCTCCCTTCTTGAAGAAGCCTCGGGCCTTGCCTGGAGGAAGAGAAGGGAGATTGGTAAGTAAAAGCCAAGCCAGGCAGGTGTGCACCTGGGCAGCTGCCCCATAGCCTGAGCACTGAACTAGGCTGGCTGACCACTACTTCCTCACACCACAAGGTGGCACCAAACTTACAGCCCAGGCAAACAGGAGGGAGGCCCTGAAATGTCCTTATCACTCAGATGGCAGGGTTGGCAGGGACCTTTGGACATCTTTCACTTCATCCTCCAGAGGGTGCAAAGCCTTGCCCAGGGTCAAGAGCTAGCTGCTTCCTGTCATCCGGTGATACCCTACCTTATACAGGGACAATGGCCACATCAGTACATAATCTGTGTATGCCACCCCACAGCACAGGAGCTGTAGCCAATTTTATTTAAAAAACAAAAACAAAAACAAAACCCTCAGTAATGAGCAGATGCCAAAGAATGGACAATTTTGCTTTGAGTCCCAGACTAGAAGAGAAGAGGAAAGGAACTGCTCAACCCTACAACTCAAAGGACCCTTTTCCCTCCTGGGCTCAGCTTAGGACTTCCGGGAATGACAGATTCAGAAAGAACATTCCCAATGAGGGAGAGGAACAGTCAGCTGGGCCTTTTGCCCCTCTATGTTTCCCTTTCTATTCCCCAAACTTTCAGGGTCCCACAGAAGCCAATGCTCAAGCATCCCCAAACCCCTCGAGGCTCTAGCCCCTGCTCCAGCCACGTACCAACATTCATGGCAAAGTTCACCCGGAGGTCCACGTCCTCAGCCCAGGCCTCCTGGACTGGGTCCTTGCACAGCACAGGGAAGATGCCACGGTACAGGTGGGCCTGACGAGCTGTCTGGGGATTCCGGGTCACAGCAATGATGGGGGCACGTGGGCGGTATCTGGCCACCTGATGAGCAGACCTGAGATGGGATGGGGGACATACAGAAGAGGCCATTACACAAGGCCCCAGGAAGTACCTCAGGGCATTCAAACAGCTCATCCTCTCACCCAGCTCACTGATGGCTCTGGCCTCTTCAACATCTGCTCCCTAGGACCCCTCCCAAGGCTAGGGCAGCCCCTCATCCTATATCCTCCATAGCAGGCTAGGCTACCATCTGCCCTCTACCCCGACTCCACAGGCCAAGGGCCCAGGATTATCTTGACCCAGGATTATCTTGACCCAAGGTCAGCCTCACCCACTTATCTCACACAGCCCATGGTTGGCACAACCCCTCCTACACTCTGACACAGACAGGCAGCCCAGGCCCAGTGTCACCAGCACCCATTCCTCTCGCTGCCGGTGACACCTACAAGCCAAGTAGCATGTAGAGCAGTAGCAGAGCTGACCAGCTCCATGGGAATCAACATCAGGCTTCTCTACTTTTGTGCCCTCTTCCCTGTCCCACATGGCCCCTGGCTCCTGAAACAGTCCAGCAACTGGGCTATAAAGGCCCAGAGTCAAATCTGAGTATCTAGGTGAGGCTTAGAAATCTAAGTGCTACTCAGCAGGCAAGAACAGGAAATGGGAGTGTTGGTGCAGGAGCAGCTCTGCCTGCCAAAGCTCCTTTGGAAGGCAGGGGACCCTTCTGAAGCCCCTGTGCCAGGCGCTTTCTTGAACACTGACACTGCACACTTGTAGCTGCAGCTGTGTCTCAGGAGCTGGGGAGGGGCACCAGAAGGGAAGTTATGAGGACACTCAACAGGTGTCAGGGAAACTTAAGCCATATCATAGCAGAGAAGTCCCTGCACTTCATGCTTGGCCTATATGCAAGGCCATCAGAGGGAAGCAACTGCTGAAGCTAGGACCAGCTGAGTGAAACCCCAGAAGACTAGAGCTTAAAATAGCCAAACAGCAAGAACTGGACCTTTTAAGAAAGGTCAACCCTACTGGTTGAAGCTGTTCAGCCAAGAGTGGGAGGCTGCAGCCCTCTGCTGAGGGCATCTGCACAGAGCTTGTGTCCTGGTTCTCTGGTCTGCCCATGCCCACCTGCTGCTCCTCAGTGCGTGGGCACTGCCTATTTGCTCTTCTCCTCCAGGAAACCCTCGCTGCCCTGTGGGCAGGGACAAGGAGCATAATCCCTAACTAGGAGAGTGAAGGACATTAACTCAATGTCCTGGGCTAAGGAAGGGATCCCAAGTTGGAGGCTCAGCATAGGCCACACAGTCCTCAGCCTGGCTGCCTGGCCCCACAGAATGTCAGCCAAGATAGCACAGCAACCTCTCCTGAGCTGGAAACCAATTTGTCTTTAGGGCTCAAAAACAGCAGGGACTAGTGCGCCAAATGGAGGCACAGTAAACAGCATTTAAATAAATTCATTTTCCCAACTGAAATTTTTAAAGAGCACATAGTAACTGGAATAAGCAAAAGTGGTTTCTTTTACTATTTTAAATAAGAGGACTAAATTTTTTTTTGTTTGTTTTTTTTGAGACGGAATCTCACTCTGTCGCCCAGGCTAGAGTGCAGTGGCCTGATCTCGGCTCACTGCAAGCTCCACCTCATGGGTTCACGCCATTCTCCTGCCTCAGCCTCCAGAGTAGCTGGGACTACAGGCGCCCGCCACCTCGCCCGGCTAACTTTTTGTATTGTTAGTAGAGATGGGGTTTCACCGTGTTAGCCAGGATGGTCTCAATCTCCTGACCTCGTGATCTGCCCACCTCGGCCTCCCAAAATGCTGGGATTACAGGCACGAGTCACCGCGCCCGGCCTACAGGAGTGAGCCACAGCGCCTGGCTACTAAATTTTCAACATCAAATAACCATTTGTAGTCAGCCTGTGCACTATTATGTAATAAATCTCCAGCATAAACTTGCTTTTGATCCAAATGTTCTGATATTCCTTATGTGTGCTGCCTAGAGTCCTCTGGGCCCAGGGAAGGGGCTCTGCTCAATCCTTCCCTGCAGGCCCAAGGTGGCAGGCAGAGGGGTCTTACCTTGGCTCAGTGCCACCTGAGCATTGTTCAATGCACTGCTCCCAGGACCCCCAAGGAGAGGTGCCACTGAGCGGGGCATCCCAGGGAGCCGCTGCCACCTCCTACCTGCCAGACTTGGTGAGGACGATTATGGCCCCACTGCAGCACTTGAAGGAGGCCTCCACGGCACCCACGGCGGTGGCTTCTGTGGGGTCGCTGGTAATGGGCGCCAGGCGGCGGAGTTCCTCAAATAATTGCAAGTGGTAGATGGCGGCCTCTGCCTCACGGGCAATCTAGGGGAGCAACATCCGTCCAGAGGGACGAGAGGGGGACAGAGCTTTGTCAGAGCTTTGTCACAGAAGGAGAGGGAGGGGAAGAGTCACCCGGACAGCTGGTGAGGAACATGTTCCTAGGGACAAAGGCCAAGAGTAGCCCAGTCACTGGAGATGCTGAGCTGAGCCAATTTCAAGACTCCACAGAAACCAGTCCTTCACCAAGTGCCTGTGACATCTGCTGTGCCTACTGAGCCACAGGACCCTTTGATCTTGCCCTGCCATGACCTCCCTGGCGGTGTTCCTATAGACAAGAAGAGGCTCTGTGCCCAGGTGCCAGGTTGGGCCTGGCTGTCTTCTCCTAGAACAGCTGAAGCAAGAGGCTGGTTATCCTAGCAGTGTTACCTGCCCTTAGGGCCCTACCTGCCAGACTCCGTCAGAACTATCAAAGCTGCTGCTAAACACTTATAAGAAGCCTCCACGCTGCCCATGGCCATGGCTTCCATGAGGTCTGTGGAGTGACTTGAGGCTCGCACAAGTTCTTCAAACAGCTTGCGGTGGAACATGGCTGCCTCAGCCTCACGAGCTATCTGTAAGGTTTAGGGGAAGAGGGGACAAGGAAGAGGGAAGGAGGAGGAAAAAAACAAGACACAACACATGGGAAGACAGAATGGGGAATTAATCAGAGAGGAAAGTAACCTTAGGTTAATCGGCTAAATCTGTCCTTCAGGCAGATGCGGAGGTAGGGTGATGAAAGTCCAACTGCTTCAGGAGGTGCTGCCACTTCCCCTCCAACACAGGGGAAATTGGCTCTTCCGTTCTGGAAGGATTTGATTGGGGATGGAGGGAGACAATCTGGCAGTAGGCTCTAGCACTCTGGCATGAAAACATGCCCAGGCTGGGCCCACACCACTCCCTGGCAGAGGACTTGATCACGCTGCCTCACGACATAGCTTACAGAAAGGAACAGGCCCTCCCTCCTCACATGGCTGTCTGGTTAGGCAGACTCCTGCCCAGCCTCCATGCATGCACGCAGTGAGCGCTCACTTGGCTTCAGGCACAGGGATGCACTGAGCCTTTCCAATGGCCTGCCATGGAAACAGATTGAGCAGCGCTGGAAAGCTGGGATCCAAGCCAAAGCAAGGCAGCTCAACTGAGTTTGAAGCAGGAGAACAGAAAACTTGGGCTAACTTGTGAGAGACACACTGAACAGCCATGTGAAGAGACAGATGTCTGTGGAAGCATGCAGATACGTTTAATAAGACACTTGATTAAAATCTAATGATTAAAACAGTCATGAGAAAGCCACTGAGTTATTTACAGATCACTTGCTCAGATAAGACCAAGAATCAGAAAGACAATGTAAGCTTTAGAGGATTATAATGCAATCACCAGCATCTAAGTAAATGATGGGTGAGGGAGGAATCGGTAATAGCCCCTCATGAATTTCACAGTAGAAGCAGATGTGTGGCAGGATGTACTAGGTTAAAGGTATTCTTTTTATCAGAATGGAATGCATGCAACCCAGAGGACAGGGAACAGGAACAGGAAACAGAGCCATACCTGCTACTGCTCTTAGTTATGCGTCATTAACTGCATCAGTTAGACACAGGAGAAAGCAATCAACAGTGAAGGGAAGGAACTGTTGGCCAGTGTTAACTGGTGACACAGAAAGGAAAGGTCTAGCCACCTGGAGGGGCAGCTACAGCCTGGCCCAGACCTGTAACTTATCTTCTGAGCACTGCCATGCAATCCAAGCCTTGCAGCTCTAAGGTATCTGTCTGTTCATAGGAAACACTAGGGTATGGAGGAAAGGACATGAAATTTAGAAGCTGAACCTGATTCTTAGTCTCTGACCCCACTGACAGGCTCCAAATGGAGACCTGTTCTCATCTCCTGCTAGACCTAAGAGCATGATGTTGCAGGAGAGAAGACTGGCTTTGGAGTCAGCAGACCTAGATTCAAACCCAGGCTTTATTGGCCATATAACCCTCAGCTATAAATGGAGGTAATGGGAGTTAGGAAGATTACATCCATATACACAGAGACTTATCAGACACTTAATAATAAGAGCAATGAATATTTAATGCTAAGGCTATAATTAAACATATCTAATCCATTTTACAGATAAGGTCTTGAGAAGTTAAATGACTTGCCAAAAAACACATTCAGGTCTCCACATTCTATGCAGTGATTTCATGGTTCAGTAAATCTAAGTCAAGATCAGCCTCTGTCCCACCTTTGAGGCCATGAAGTTACACAATTAAGTAAGGGAATTAGAGAGAGGGGACGTGTGGAGAGACCCAGAAAGGCACTCACTTTAGTGGTGAGTAGTTGAAGGGGCACTGTCTCCTGGGACACCTTCCTACCATGGGGCAATTGTGAGACTGCGCCAAGAGGATCTCAGCATCAGAACAGCAATCACATCGCACAAACGGTGAGGTGTCAGCCAGGCCCAGGCTACGTTAAGTGGGCCTGGGAGAGAAATCACTCTCTACTGATTTTTTTGTGCTTCCTTTTTTTATGATTGTTTGGTTTCTTTTTTGAGAGAGGGTGTCACTTTGTCACCTAGGCTGGTACCATCTTGGCTCACTGCAACCTCAACCTCCTGGGTTCAGTGATCCTCCTGCCCCAGCACCACCCCCTCTCCAAGTAGCTGGGACTACAGAAGTGTATCACCACGCCCAGCTAGCTAACTTTTGAATTTTTAGTAGAGATAGGGTTTCGCCATGTTGCCTAGGCTGGTCTTCTGAGCTCAAGCGATCCGCCTACCTTGGCCTCCCAAAGTACTGAGATTACAGGTGTGAGCCACCGTCCCTGGCCTCTACCAATTCCAATATGGGGAAACCCACTAAGGATGCTGATGACAGCCCAGAAAATATCCTTAGTCAAGTATGAACTCAGTTCGCTACTGAAAGAGCATTTAAGAGAAATGACATGTCTTCTCTGAAAGCTGTTTAAGCCCAGTAACAGGACACATAGTGAAAAAGGAAAGGAAGATGCCCAGACGAGGTGGGTGTTTTAGTTGTTTGTTTGTTTTTTTTTGGTGGCGGGGGGTGGCGTTTTAAACTTGGGGGCTTGGAGGGGCTGAGGTCAAAGGGCAGCGGGTCTTTCACTGGCTAGAAAGGGAATAGAATGGCTGAAGAAAAACCGTATCTGGATAAAGTTGAAGTTCACTGAGCCTGACCTAAGACTACTGGGAGAAAGTTAATTTCCAGCACTCATTTTACCAAACCTATGTAACCCTGATCAGGGATCCCCAAGTTAGCTCCAGAGCTGGAATAGACAGGGCAAAGGGACTGAGTCTCCAACCCTGAGCAGTGGCCAGGCACTCAACATGACAAGCTGGAAGAGCCTGAAGAATGAGCTCTCAGAGGAGAAAGAAGGGAAAGAGCCTCCACGACTCCTCCAGACGCTCAGTCCAGGGCCACCAGGGTCAGCCACCCTCCCTGCTGTCTCTATCTGTGGCCCTGCCACCAGTCACTCAACCTGACTTTTTGGTCTGTAGTAAGAGCAGCAGCTGTACCCCAATGGCACAGCAAAGCAAATCCTCCTATAGGCACCATGCAAGGCCAGCACAGGCAGCTCAGTGCAGGCAACAGACTCCAGTGCAGGTCCACAGGGGCTCCCTGGGGAAGCGCCTGTCTGCGGGTGGGGGGGTCGGGGGACTGAATTGGAAGCCAAAGGAAGAGGGCAGTTGGGAGCAGGAGCCCCGAGCCCTTTTCAGAATAGGGCAAAGGTACTCAAAACTTCTGACTCTGAGGAAGAGGGACAAGACCTCCCTTCACTGCGGAAGTATCCCAGGACTTAAGCCATGGGAAGGATTCACCACCTTGAAGTCAGAAGTGAAATGAACTGTATGGTGTCCAGTGAAGGAGGATGCCTCCAGAGCAGAAGGAAATGGAGGGGTGGGGGTGTCGGCAGGAATGAAAAACAGGAGAATAAAAAAAAAAAAAAGCCACCTCCACCTCCACCCCCACCCTCTTGCTGCTGTAACTTGGAGGATAATGAACGGCTGTGCCTAAGAGGATATGGAAACCTAAAAAGCTCTGCACCAGAGCTTGCATCCAACCCAGGCCCAGTCCAAAGCCCAGGGGATGGGGCAGGCCCCAGAACTCACCAGGTGCTGCATGCGCACAGCCTCCAGAGGATAGTCCCCTTTGGCTGTTTCTCCAGACAGCATGATGCAGTCGGCTCCATCCAGAACTGCATTGGCCACATCACTGCCTTCAGCCCGGGTGGGGCGGGGCTTCTTGATCATGCTTTCCAGCATCTGGGAGGAACAGAGCATTAGTGAGATGTGGCTTGGGCTGTTTTCAGAGACAAATGACAGCACGCTGATCCTCTGGACAGTGAGTAGGTGCACAGAGCATGGCTTTGTGTAGGTGCATGGGGGAAGGGGATTATCTGTGTGTTACATGGGACAATTCCATGGGAAAAGATCAGACAGCCTCCAGAGCTTTCCCATACACACATGTGAGTGTGCCCAGGAGAATGTGGGGAAGGGTGGTCACATGCCTGAGTAGCACAGATGACAGGCTTCCCAGCTCGGTTGCACCGCCCAATCATCATCTTCTGAGCAAGGAAGACCTTCTCCGCAGGAATCTCAATGCCTAGATCACCACGAGCCACCATGATCCCATCACTGGCCTCCAGGATTTCATCAAACCTGATGGACAAAGTTGGGGGGAGAGAGGTTATACAGACAGGGGCCACAAGTATGCCGGTAGACAAGAAGTTTCCCTGGGATTCCCTAACTTAGATGTCCTCGTACCAGGACAGACATCCATGACATCATCATGGATGCACACAGATGGCAAGGCAGTCCAGCTACCCTAGTCCCCCAGAGCGGGCCAACAATTCTGCCTGCTGGGCTTCAACACCAATATGGATGCTTCATTGACAGAAGAAAGGGGAGAGGGCAAATCCAAATGGGCTCATTCCCAAGGTCTTCTCTCCAAATCCCATGCATGTTAGGTGTCTCTCTAGGGCCTCCATTCTCCAATCAGCACTTCAAGACAGGGAACCCAAGGCCTGCTGACTGCTTCCACCACAAAGACCCATGGCCTTATCTAGTCAAGGACACTTGAAGACTGCCCTGTGAGGTGGCCCACTCCAACCTGCTGAAGGCAAGAGGGAATGTGGCTTTGCCTGGCCTAGCGCCAAGTTCAGCTTATCAGGATGGCAAAGGGGAGGGCCCCAAATTGCCTGGTACAGAGGATATCTACACAAAGCTAAGACGGTAAGGCCACTACAGTGGGTGCAGAGGGTTGTTCCCCCACCCTCCCCAAACACACTCCTAATCCACAAGCGTAGGTCTAGCATCTTAGTAGTGCTAAGTTGTATTCCTAGCAGGATGCCAAAAATGGTGGCCATGCCCACTGGGCTCTACCTCGTGAGCACTGTGGAGCGGGTAAGCTAAGTTGAGGCAATCTGACCCTGGAGAAGAACCACACATCTTACTCTGAGAGTGGAATGGACCATACCAGAGTTAGCATGATCACTGAGCCAGCTGCGTTCTAAGTGAAGACCAGGAGCCCATAAGTTTTAGCATGGACACCAGCCCCTGAAATTCCACATGGCTCCCCAGGAAGGGCCAAAACGAGCCCCTTCTTAAGTGTCTGCTGTCATCTTTCCCCCTGGTCCCCACATTCCAGGAAACACTGGTAGTGTTTCTGATCAGGAACAGAGCATCATGGCCCCTGGTACTATGAGCAGTGACCCTGTTCTCTCAAATATTGGTCCCCAGGCCCAGGGAACAATGTCAAGCTGCCAGCATCTCAATTACCTAGGAAGCTTTTTGAAAACAAAACAAAACAAAACAAAAAAACAAAACCCACACACACACAATGCCTTCTACTCTACTAAGATATTGTGATTCAGCAGGTTTGGAACAGGTTTGGGAGTCTACATTCTGATGGGCTAGGGGGCTGGGAATCAGATATTCACAGGATACACCATGCCCTTTAGAGAGCTGCGCTGGGACTGGAGCAGGGACAATGGGGACTTGCCTCCGAACCCCCTCATGATTCTCGATTTTGCTGATTATCTTGATGTTCTTTCCCTTCTCTCCCAGGACCTTCCTAACTTCATGGACATCAGCTGCCTTGCGGATGAACGACGCAAACACCATATCGACATCCTGCTCGACCCCAAACTTCAGATCCTGGATGTCCTTTTCCGACACAGCAGGCAAGTCCACAGCAGCCCCAGGAAGGTTCACACCCTTCTTGCTGCCCAAGGAGCCACCATTTTCCACCTCCGTCACCAGGAAGTCAGCACCTGTGTTTTGAAAAGGGGTAAGCAGGGGAGGCAGAGCACCGAGGGCACAGCTCAACAGGAAGCAGGCACCTCTCCCCCAAGTACAGTGAGCTGGGAAGTGGTGCATTATGGGTGCTGGAGCTGTTTTACCAGAGTTGAAACCCTACTACAACTAACTGTGTAATCCTAGGCAAGCCATTTAACCTCTCTGTACCTCACTTTCCACACCCATAAAAAAGGAGAATTAAGATTGTTTTGACTTTGGGAGGCCGAGGCAGGCAGATCACTTGAGGTCAGGAGTTTGAGACCAGCCTGGCCAACATGGTGAAACCCCGTCTCTACTAAAAATACAAAAAAACTAGCCAGGCGTGGTGGCGGGTGCCTGTAAACCCAGCTACTCGGGAGGCTGAGGTAGGAGAATCGCTAGAACCCTGGGGGCAGAGGTTGCAGTGAGCCAAGATCGTGCCACTGCACTCCAGCCTGGGCAACAGAGCGAGACTCTGTCTCAAAAAAGAAATATATGTGTGTATATATATATGTTCCTATGTTCTCCGGAACCAGAAGAATGTAACTATGCTGGATTAAAGCCTGTCTTTGAGGATAAATGAGTTATAAAAGGGATTCCTGAGAACACACAGACTCAATCTCACTGCCAGGCAACCAACCTTCCCATCTTCCTTGTGTCAAGGAACTTTAGAGACAAAAGATGGGTTTTAGACAATTGGATTCCAGCTCCCATACGTACCTTTCTGCTTCACCTGGAGAGAAATAAGCCCATCATCCACGTAGATCTTGCTGCCCACTTCCACCACCTTGCAGATGTTCTTGTAGTCCAGCCATAAGATGTTCTCGTCACACTTTTCCATGTAGGCGTTATCCAGCGTGATTTTGAGAGTGGCTCCCTTCTTCAGCTCCACCTCTGCAGTGCCGCTCTAGGGAGTAAGCGAGAGAGTAAGCCAGAGTCCAAACTGGAGACACCAGTAGCAGCATCACCGCAGAAGCAATGGAAAAGCTCTTTCCTCCAGGGAACAATGCTCAAGTCACCGCTAAAAATAATACAGTTTTTTGCTCTTATTCTCTAACTCAGTACACTTCACAGAAATAATCTAAGAAAATACAATATAATGTTTCAGTTATGCTGCTTAATGATGGGGAAAAAGATACAAAGAGATGATTCCCCAAGTTAGAAAGCCTCAAGTTTAGGTTTTTAGGGTAAAAAAAGGGTTCCTCTGTGGTACCATTTCCTAGCAAAGTAAATCAAATCAACATTGTTTACAGTGATGAATAAATCCTCATTTGTAGACCTCAACTCCTCTGCAGTCCTTCATAGTGCTGGGATGAAACACGGCATCTCAACGCTTTGGAGGACATGTCTCTGGGGCATATTGCCTACTGAGTCTTTCCCTCGCTCTCCACAGAATACTCACGCCCTTGATGAGCCCAGTTCGGATCTCAGGTCCTTTAGTGTCCAGAGCCACAGCAACGGGCCGGTAGAGGATGGGGTCAGAAGCAAAGCTTTCCGTGGCTGTGCGCACATTCTTGATGGTCTCCGCGTGGTACTGGGGAAAAAGAAGGAAGATGACAAGTGTGCTCCCACACTAGGATCCAGCTCAATTTCCCTGCCCAGGAGCCAAAGCTGATCACTCAGGAAAGGCCTGTGGATGTCTTAGAGCTCTATCTCCATCCTCAGAACGATCCATGCACTGAGAACTCCTCTACCTGCTTAATCCAATCTCCTCAGCCTCCACCCACTTCTACTACAGCAGTAATTCACCCTAAGGGCAAATCTTTGAAACGTTGGTGGCAAATTTCAGAATATTGCCACCAAAACCCATTAAGGTATGGGTGCAAACATGTCTCATCATAAAAGCAGCTGTGTCCCCAGGGCTGTTCTTTTTTCCCTAAGACTCATCAAATACCCTCAGCAAATAAAGCTGATAAACAGGGCAAAAAGCCTAGAACTTGTGTTTGGATAAGGCTGATCTGGCAATCAATTCACATTCTGATATATGTGGTAATGCTGAGAGCTTTTCCTCTATTGATTCCAACTACAACGCAAACTTGAAGTTATTGACTTAAGCTAACAGTGGCCCAAGCTAAACAACTCATTGCTAAGGTCACACAGACCTGATTTTCTCAATCACTTTTTTTTGGGGGGAATACAGTCTCACTGTGCCGCCCAGGCTGGAGTGCAATGGCACAATCTCAGCTCACTGCAAGCTCCGCCTCCCAGGTTCACACCATTCTCCTGCCTCAGTCTGGGACTGCAGGCGCCCACCAGCAGGCCTGGCTAATTTTTTGGATTTTTAGTAGGGACTGGGTTTCACCATGTTATCCAGGATGGTCTCGATCTCCTGACCTCGTGATCCGCCCACCTTGGCCTCCCAAAAGTGCTAGGATTACAGGGGTGAGCCACTGCGCCTAGCCTCAATCACTTTCTAGATTCTGACTGGAGACGGGGAAAGGTGGTCATATGCCTTTCTCTAAATGAACTGCCCTTTATTATTCCTTGCTTGCAACAAATCTGTGCTTCAATCTTTTTTCTTAAGCCTTTCCTCCTTTCCATTTACCATTTTGTTTGTTTAAAAGAGGGACTCAGGCTAAGCACAGTGGCTCATGCCTGTAAACCAAACACTTTGGGAGGCTAAGGTGGGAGGACAGCTTGGGCCCAGGAGTTTGAGAAGAGCCTGGGCAACATGGCGAAACCCCATCTCTACAAAAAACACAAAAATTAACTGTGCATGATGGTGGGTGCATGGGGTCCCAGCTACTTGTGAGGCTGAGGTGGGAGGATCACTTATGTCTAGGAGGTCAAGGCTACAGTGAGCCATGATCATACCACTGCACTCTGGCCTGGATACCCTACTATCCAAAGCAACACCCTATCTCAAGAAAAAAGATTAAAAAAAAAAAAAAAAAAGATGCAGAGCCAAGATGTCGAAAGAGCTCTAAGACAGCGTGATCAATATGACATTGCTGATAACAAGGGCACCTAATTCAGCACTTTCTGGGCCTTGTCCTTTAACCACCACTGTCCAGGAAAGCGGCACCTGCAAGTAAGCCTGCCTGTTATTCACAGGATGCTGGAGGGAGCTGGAGCCAGAGCTTAGCCTCTAAAGACAATGTTGCCTGAAGCCTGTATCTGAAAATCTTCAGCTTCTTATTCAGGCATACTCCCTAATGAGGGACCGTTGGCTTGTTTGTTTTTTATAGGGTTCCTTATAAATTATGATATTTTCTTGCTTACTGGCTTGTAATAGAAATAGAACAAAATAGAATTGAATAGAGGCTGGGTGCGGTGGCTCACGCCTGTAATCCCAACACTTCGGGAGGCCGAGGCGGGCGGATCATGACATCAAGAGATCAAGACCATCCAGGCCAATATGGTGAAACCCCATCTTGACTTAAAATACAAAAATTAGCTGGGAATGGTGGCGCACACCTGTAGACCCAGCTACTCGGGAGGCTGAGGCAAGAGAACCACTTGAACCTAGGAGGCAGAAGTTGCAGTGAGCCGAGATCGTGCCACTGCACTCCAGCCTGGGCGACAGAGTGAGATTCTGTCTCTAAAAAAAATAAAAGAATAGAATAGAAATAGTTGTTTTCGGCTGGGCGCGGTGGCTCAAGCCTGTAATCCCAGCACTTTGGGAGGCCGAGACGGGCGGATCACGAGGTCAGGAGATCGAGACCATCCTGGCGAACACGGTGAAACCCCGTCTCTACTAAAAAATACAAAAAAACTAGCCGGGCGAGGTGGTGGGCGCCTGTAGTCCCAGCTACTCCGGAGGCTGAGGCAGGAGAATGGCGTAAACCCGGGAGGTGGAACTTGCAGTGAGCTGAGATCCGGCCACTGCACTCCAGCCTGAGCGACAGAGCCAGACTCCATCTCAAAAAAAAAAAAAAAAAAAAAAAAAAAAGAAATAGTTGTTTTCTTTTAAGGGGATGTGGTACCTTTCCTTCAGAGTTGATGTGAGCAGTAAAAGAATACATTAAGTATTAGGACAAAGTACATGGTAATTATTTAATAAATGTTACCTATTATTATCATCTTATAATGGTAAGACTCAGGTGGACTGAGTTCCACCATAACTGTGGCTTTGTTGGGATGTTATCATGTGGTAAAGAGTTCCACCCATCAATGCTGTCCTGCAGAAGGCTCTATATTTAGCTACATTTAGGTTGTTTAAAAGTCATCCTTAACTCAGGCCGGGCGCAGTGGCTCACGCCTATAATCCCAGCACTTTGGGAGGCCGAGGTAGGGGGGATCACAAGGTCAGGAGATCGAGACCATCCTGGCTAACACGGTGAAACCCAATCTCTACTAAAAATACAAAAACAAAATTAGCTAGGCGTTGGTGGCAGGCGCCTGTAGTCCCAGCTACTCGGGAGCCTGAGGCAGAGAATGGTGTGAACCCGGGAGGCACAGCTTGCAGTGAGCCGAGATCGTGCCACTGCATTCCAGCCTGGTTGACAGAGTGAGACTCCGTCTTAAAAAAAAAAAAAAAAAGTCAACCTTAACTCTACTTAATCTTAATGTAGAATTTTGTGCTCCTAGAATAAAATCTACTTGGTCATGGATCAAGACATTCCTTTCAATCACTACTGGATTTGGATTATTAAATTTTATTTGTTTTCTGCATCTAAGTGAGACTGGTCTAGCACGCTGTTAGTACCTGCCTGGTTTTGGTACTGTCCTTGTCTGATCTCAGTATCAGAGTATGTTAGTTTCAAAGAACACAGTGGGAAGATTTCTGTATTTCTCTAGGCTCTGGAACAGTTTAACAATGTAACTGAATTTTGAAGGGGAGACAATTCAGCCACTAAAATCATTTGGACTTAAATGTTCTGAGGTGAACCAGATCTTAGCCACTTTTTCAACTTTTTGGCTGGAGTGCAGTGGTGCAATCTCAGTTCACTGCAGCCTCCACCTCCCCAGGTTCTAGCAATTCTCCTGCCTCAGGCTCCTGAGTAGCTGGGACTGCAGGCATGTGCCACCATGCCCCGCCAGTTTTGTATTTTTAGTAGAGACGGGGTTTCACCATGTTGGCCAGGCTGGTCTCGAACTCCTGACCTCAAGTGATCCCTCTTCCTTGGCCTCCCAAAGTGCTGGGATTGCAGGTGTGAGCCCAGCCCACTTTTTCAACTTCTTATGGCCACTGGTCTATTCATATTTTCTATCTTTTTGGCTATTTAATCTTTTCTTGGAAAATAGCCAGTGTCATCTCTCTCTATAGGAATTAAGTTATAAGTCTTTCTTGACTTTTAAAATCTCCAATGTGTAGGAAATATTCCCTTTTCTATTCATACTCTTATTTGTACATCCTTGCATTCTTCACCTGGCTTCCCAGAACTTTCTATTTTACTATTTTTTACCCACAAATAATCAGCTCTTAGCTTAATTTGTCAAATTTATTTTCATTTCATTGAGCTATAATCTTACAAAATTATTTTTCTTCACCCTTTTTAGGGTTTTCCTCCCCTAGTGTTCTGAGTTAAATATTTATTCCATCTACCTTGAGATCTTTGCTTTCTTTTTTTTTTTTTTTTTTTGAGACGGAGTCTCGCGCTGTGTCACCCAGGCTGGAGTGCAGTGGCGCGATCTCGGCTCACTGCAAGCTCCGCCTCCCAGGTTCAGGCCATTCTCCTGCCTCAGCCTCCGAGTAGCTGGGACTACAGGCGCCCGCCACCACGCCCGGCTAGTTTTTTGTATTTTTAGTAGAGACGGGGTTTCACCATGTTAGCCAGGATGGTCTCGATCTCCTGACCTCGTGATCCGCCCGCCTCGGCCTCCCAAAGTGCTGGGATTACAGGCTTGAGCCACCGCGCCCGGCCGAGATCTTTGCTTTCTAAAGTAAGCACACTTTAGTTTTCTTGACTTTGTTCTTAATTTCCATTAAAAAATTTTTATCAGAGAATGTGTCTGTATAATTTCTACTTTATGAAACTTGGGGGTTTTTTTGGTGGCCTAATATATATTTGTAACCATGAGTGTTTCACACAAACATGCATTTTTGGTCTTGGGGATGTAAAACTATATATTATAAACATACCAATTATTAGGTGTATTATTCAAATCTATGTTATATATTATAATCTCTTAGAGCATTTCTGGGAGGTGTACTGAGTCTTCTACTACAGCTGTGGCTTTGTTGGGATGTTACATGGTAAAGAGTTTCATCCATCAATGCTGTCCTGTGGAAGGCTCTACATTTAGGTTGTCTGAAAGTCATTTTTTCTAGGCCAGGCACAGTGGCTCACACCTGTAATCCCAGCACTTTGGGAGGCCAAGGCAGACATATCACTTGAGGTCAGGAATTCGAGATCAGCCTGGCCAACAAGGTGAAACCCCATCTCTACTAAAATACAAAAATTAGCCGGACATGGTAGCAGATGCCTGTAATCTCAGCTACTTAGGAGGCTGAGACAGAAGAATCTCTTGAACCCAGGAGGTAGAGGTTGCAGTGAGCCAAGATCGTGCCACTGCACTCCAGCCTGGGTGACACAGCAAGACTCCCTCTCTAAATAAATAAATAAATAAATCTGGAAAACACGGCATATGGAACCACATGTTCAGCAAGAATGCATCTTGCCCATGTGAACTGCCAAAAGTGAGGGCTGAAGACTAGTTGCCAAAGCTGTCAAAAGAGAGCTGGGCGTGCGGCTCACGCCTGTAATCCCAGTACTTTGGGAGGCCGAGGCAGTTGGATCACCCGAGGTCACGAGTTCAAGACCAGCCTGGCCAACATGGCGAAACCCTGTCTCTACTATTTAAAAATTAGCTGGGCATGGTGGCACAGGTCTGTAATCCCAGCTATTCAGGAGGCTGAAGCATGAGAATTGCTTGAACCTGGGAGGCAGAGGTTGTGGTGAGCCGAGATCGTGCCAGTGCACTCCAGCCTGGGCAACAGAGCAAGACTCTGTCTCAAAAAAAGAAAGCTGTTAAAAGATCAGATGCAGACATTTGATGTTCCTCTGTCAGAGTGAGAGGGAAGACAGTAATCTCAACGTTCTGCTCAGAAGAGCATTTAAAATAGTCAGAAACTAGAAAAGTACATCCCAGCCCCTAGTCAAAGGTGCATATGAAACAACAGCCCTGACAAACGGTAAGGTTGAAACTGTTTATGTTACATTATACGAATTAGAATAACTTCAAATCAGTTTCCAAATTGAGCCCAGAGACAACCTCATCTTAGTCTAAAACTTCAAAATAAACCCACAAGAGGGACATCTTTAAAAAATAAATTAATTAATTAAAAAAAAAATCTTAATTATAATCTGGGAGTAGGAGTGAAAGCAGAGATAATCTCCAAAAAGCCTCTTAAAGTTTAAAAAACCAAAATCGGAGCCAGCTCTCATCCAGCAGGTGCAGCAGATATCACTCCCCCTTGCCATGTAAGAGCCATGTGGTGTTATTTTACTGGATGAAGGAACCACAAAGCCTACTTAAAGGTCAATTTCTTAAAAATCTATTTCTGCTCCTTTCCCCGAACGCAGGAGCCCACGGCAGACTACAGCAGCAGGGATCAACAGTGAACAGACCTCCACCATTGTCTTCAGCTCTCTCTCTTTAAGCTAAGCTAACACGTGTAGTAATTCTCGGTGACTCCTGCTAAGGACCCCTTGCTTTTGGAAAACTACAGAATTTTCCAAAAGGTACAGGGACATGTCTTAACCTGCGTGGTATGCCTGCTGGACTTGGTCAGGTCCCCATGACATTTAGGGGCCAGCCACTAGCCAGGCCATAGGCTGTTTATGAACACAGGTTAGGGAACCTATGATGAAGAGTCTCAAGTTTCCCAAAAGGAGGAATTCACTCTTGGACTGCATTTCCTGAGGCTTTATTTTTAGTCCAAACTTAATACCAACTTCCAAATGCCAGAGGGCAACCTCTATAAGGCACTTGGCCTTACAGGGTAGCATTTTCTTTACTCTCAACAGGAAATATAGAAGCCAAGACAGGGACAAAGTCTGCCTCTTCTGTGATTCCTCTTATCAATGCCATTACGAAATCCCATGATCTATGGGAAATCTATGGTTAAGTCTGAAGGTTTTAAAAAGGCACAATCCCAGGCTGGGGGTAGTAGCTCACTCCTCTAATTCCAACATTTGAGAGAATCACTTGAGCCCAGGAGTTTGAGACCAGCCTAGGCAATGTAGTGAGACCTCATTTACACAAAAATTTTTTTTTAAATTAGCCAGGTACGGTGGTGGATGCCTGTATTACCAGTTACTTGGGAGGCTGAGGCAAGAGGATCACATGAACCTGGGAGGTCAAGGATCCAGTGAGCCATGATCATACCACTGTACTCCAGCCTGGATGACAGAGCAAAATTTTGTCTTATAAAATAAAAAAATAAATAAGTCATGGTACCTCAGGGAACCCCAAACTCCTCAGAATGGGTTTATTCTAAATCTGGCAACAGAAGCAGGAATGGAGCCATCCTGACAGCTGCTACCTGGCTCCTAGGCAAGGCCTCTGTCCATAGGTAAAGCCAGGTAATAAAGAGCCCATCACAAATACAGTCCTACTAGGCTCCTGAGGAAGAGTGCTAACTGGTGTTATTTTAATGTACAGAACTCCTGGGAAGGCACAGGCTGGGAATATAGTGCTGAGGAAGAGGGGTATTATACGCCAGCGAGTGCTTGTGCATTAGGCTCAGTCATTCAAAACTTAGAATAATGGAAACTCTTCTCATGGACCTGCCCAGTTATTTTGGTTCTAAGATAGGCCAGAATCGATCTGCTAGATGGTTTACCATGGCAATACAGGCTGTAGCAGAAACCCGGGGACAGGAGAGTCAAGCGCTGTGGCCAGGACATCTAAGGCTTAGAGGGTTTTCCAGGAGAACCTTTCCATATCTTCCTTTGTGAAAGCTAACGGTAGGAGAGGTGTGTGAGAGAAACATGGCCAGCGACAAAAGGGGTCTTCTTTGCTAAAAGAGACTTAGCCAGTTTCTTCGCCAGGACAAGAGGGAAGGAGAGTAGGGATGGGCTAGTAAAGACAAACTTCACACTGGCTGTGAAACTCAGACTCATCCCTGCCTAATCCGTTGTGGCTAAATGAACACTGCACCCCCTCCCTGTTTCCTACAGGCCATCACAATGGCCACAGGGTCCAGCTACAGCTCACCTCATGAGTTCCATGAGAGAAGTTCAGACGAGCCACATTCATTCCAGACTTAATCATCTCCTTCAACGTCTCCACTGATCGGGAAGCTGGGCCTATTAGGAAAAGTTTTAAAGCCACAAGTATTAATTATTCAAAAAGGGAAAAACATTTAAGTTTGCTTAAGTTTAAAGAATTTTTTTTCCCTGAAAACTTTTCCTCTCCCAAATAGCTCAAAAGTCTTTAAAAAGTGTATGGAAGGCTACCACCGTGCCAGCTTACTTTTTTGATTTACTGGGACACTTCGACCATTTCCTTCAAATTCTGCAGGCTCCCACTGTATCAGAAAAGCCTAGGTTAAGACTTGGCCAGCCTTCTCCGCCCTCACTGAAACCCAGCCAGATGTCCAACCACAGAATCTTGGTTGCACAGAACATATTAAAAAGATCTTTCCTGGGTCTGTAAGTTGCTCCTACAAAGACCTGCTAAGGAAAACACCCTCTAAATTTTGCCTATAGCATAAAACCTAAAGCATATGGATTCTTTTTGCAACAAATTGTTTTTTATTATAAACTGGTAATTTATAATTTGGGTTACAAAGTTATGTAATCCAATACATACAGTTTGGATACAATGTGGAATAATTAATCAGGTTAGTTAACATATCCATGACTTCAAGTACTTAACATTTTTGTGGTGAGAACATTTGAAATTTACTCTTAGCAATGTTTTTTTCTTTTTTCTTTCTTTCTTTTTTTTTGAGACAGAGTTTCATTCTTGTTGCCAAGGCTGGAGTGCAATGGTCAGGTCTCGGTTCACTGCAACCTCCACCTCCCAGGTTCAAGCGATTCTCCTGCCTCAGCCTCCCAAGTAGCTGGGATTATAGACACCTGCCACCACGCCCGGCTATTTTTTTTTATTTTTAGTAGAGATGGGATTTCACTATGTTGGCCAGGCTGGTTCTCCTGACCTCAGGTGATCCGCCCACCTCAGCCTCCCAAAGGGCTGGGATTACAGGCATGTGCCACCACACCCAGACAGTTTTTTTTTTCCTAAGACAGGATCTCGCTCTGTTTCCCAGACTGGAGTGCAGTGGTGTGATCATGACTCACTGCAACTTCAATCTCCTGGACTCAGGTGATCTTTTTCTCAGCCTCCCATGTAGTCAGAACTACAGGTGCATGCCACCATGCCCAGCTAATTTTTTTTTTTCTTTTGTTTTTACTTTTTGGAGAGATAGGGTCTAAGTTGCTCAGGCTGGTCTCAAATTTCTAGCCTCAGACAATCCTCCCACCTTGGCCTCCCAAAGTGCTGGGAGCCACCATACCTGGCCATCTTAGCAATTTTGAAATGTCTAATACTCTCTTATTAACTGTATTTGCCATCCTGTGCACATACTAATTCTTTACTGCAACTTCCTATGACCTGAGTCCTTTTATAAGAATCTGTGTAGCATCCCATGTAGCACCTAGGTTTGTTAGGACATTTAGTTAAGTCTTTTCAGGAGAGAAAGGGTCACACCCACTCACCAATGGTACAGATGATGCCAGTGTTCCGGGCTGTGATGGGTGGTGAGTCAATGTCCAGGCGGCACATGTGCTCCAGGAATGTGTCAGCCATGGCTGCATGCAGCTGCTGGGTCTGAATGAAGGCAGTCCCGGCTTCACTATGGGGCTTCGACATGGCTGCTGAGGTCCTGGGTCCAGACAAATTGAAAGAGAGTGGTAAGACTGAGAAGTGGTTAATATACCATTTATCACAGGAGGGTGTCTCCTGCTTATACATTAACTCAATAAGCACGCTTTGTACACAAGCCACAGGGAAGCCAGACATGCTGTGGTTATGTGGTTGCTCCTCATGTTAGACAAAGGGTTCACAAGATGGTGAACAATGGAAATGGACCTTACTGAACAAGTTAAAACCTCCCACCTACTGCTGACAGTCCCAAGCACCCACAGTAAGCAGGTCTCTCTTACACTAGGCTGACATCTACTTAGACAGCTTTCCCACCACCCTATCTATAAATAACATCATTTAACATGCAATGAAGGAGCTTCCAACGAAGGAAGTTATAACCAATCTTCCAGTGATACAAACAACTAACTCCTAGCTTAGTGCCTAGATAAGCCTAGATCTCTGTATGTCAAGTTGTCACAAAGCTACAAATAGCTGCTTTGTCGTGGGGCACCCACATTGCCTCTTTACAATCCTCACCCAACCCAAAGTCATTCCCCTGAATGCAAAAGCTTCCATCCTAGAGGCTAAACCTAAAACCACATCTACTGTTGGCCAGAAGGACGTTAGGACACGTAAAGCAATTTGCAATTTGCAAAGCAAGGATAACATAAGGGCACTGGTATAATTCTAAAATTATCACAACTACATTAACAGGATAGCTGCAACATAGAGAAATTAAAGTTGCTGGTCAAATCTTTTCCCCAAAAGATTTTTGATACACATCCTGTTTTCTTTTCTAAGCCTGACAAGTATACCACCACTCTGTAACACAGACCATCAGTTCCAGGTAATTAACTAGCCCAGGTCACAATCCTGACAATGGCCCTGACCTTTGCTTTCTTCATTAATGACTTACAACTAAAGTGGCTCAGCCTCTTGTTAGCTGATTAGAGACAAAGGCTCAGGAGAAGCTTCCAGGCAGTGTTTGAAGAACTATCAGGTAAGGATGTGAACCAGAAGCTTGCTACATTTCTCATCAGAAAGTTGTTTCCTTGAGTTCTCAGACCAAGGGCTACTCTTTCTAAAACGCTTTAGCCTAAATGCTTCAGCCAAGCAAGGCTCAGAAACAAGTCCCTCTTTAGCCCTTCCCCATCTCTTCCTAAATCTCAAAGTTCCAAATCAAGGCATCTCACACATATGACCCTTACTCCTTTACCCTGTTCCATCCCTGACTTTGTGGGCTCTCTGGGTGGCTCCAGCAGAGTATGCATCTAAACCCATCTCTGCCATCTCCAAAGAAGGCCTGTTAAGGTCCAAAGAGCTCTGAAGGCAATAGTGAACAGTCTGTCGGCTATGGAAAACTGATGGCCACAAGTCCTCAACCACAGATTCTAAAACTTTTAAAATGGGGAAATAAGATACCAACTAACTATTCAACGTGGCAAATCCATTCTTCAACTGTATTTCCTAAGCCTCTAATATCTACTATGTATCCTCTCTTCCAGGACCTATATGGTTTTGTATTTCCCAGCACCTAGTAAGTGGAAGCATTCTAGTGTTTGTTAAATGACCTTTCAGTCTCTCTGAATGCCTCTTTGTCAGAATCAAAGTTATGCCTCTGCTCCCCTGTCCCTAAATCTGAGAAACTTCTGCATTACTGACAGGAAAGCCTGGGGCGCCCTGGTCCCTCTCCCTACACTCATGGTTAAGGGGGGGCTCGCATACCTTCAGAGCTCCCAGCTGGGCTTAGGGAAGTCTGGCTGTTAAGGGAACATTACTGAGAGATGGCACAGCAGGCCAGGTGGAACACAAAGGCCTTGCTGTGGCCTCCAATGGGCCTACAATCTGGGGACTACATTGTGAACAAAATAAGATCTGAATAAGTGGGTCAGAGTAACTAATTCCACTCTTTTTAAAAACCATCAGCTGGCTCTTCTTAGACCTGAGATATCAGGGTCTTCTTGTAAAGACCTGGCTGGGGCCACTGAATATCAGGTCATACCTTTGGTTCTCTGGGCTTGGGCTTCCGGTGACATAATGCTCTCCTTTTGGCTCAGGTTGGCTCCTTGGCCTCACTTGCAAAGACCGCTCAGAGCTGAATAAAGTGTGCCCTGGAGAGCTGTACAAGGATTAAGGTAAAAGCTGAGTGTAACTAAAGCTCTTTGGGGTAATGGAAAAATTACCTTAATAACCAGGTATCCAGGTGGCAGCTGCTCTACAGATTCAGCTGTTATGTCTCTTTAAACACGTGATTTACTAACATTCCACTATTCTATACAAGAACCTGGTCCCTCCCCTTTTGGGAGTGGGGAAGGGACACCAAATTAAACATACCTAAAAGACCTGGGAGGATATATACTGAAATTTTAATAGGATGTCATTGGGGTGGTAGGATTACAACAACAACAACAAAAATTCCTCTTTATTAACAAATTTACTGATATAAAATAAAAATACTTTTATAGTAAGAAATTATGTATACCTTTCTTGGAAATATTTATATGCATCCTATAAAATTGTTGGGAGGAAGTAAATGAAATGTGAAGATACCAATTCATTAATCGGTTGCTGCTCTATGCACTTCAAGAATAATCTGCTTTTAAAAGGTAGCAAAGATACATGTCTCAAAAAAAAAAAAACCAAACAAACATGTCTTAGGCCCTACATCACAAATGTATTATAGGAGAGTTTCAATGGCTTAAAGTGGTCAACCTTAATATAGTCAGAACCTCAAAGCAAAAAAAAAAAAAAGTCCATAGGATAATCCCATGCCTCAAATCTGTTAGTTACATGCCCAAATCCAGCAAACTAGTCTGTTCTCAAGCTTTACAGTAAAAGCTTTGTGACAATGTTCTGGTACAGAAGGGCTGCCTCCAAGTCCAGAAGATGCCATTAGCAGGTAAAATTATATTGGCCTCAAACACAAACCCTATTTCAACTATCTCAAATTAAATCTGATGCCTATAAGCTCTAATTTTTTGCCAATAAGTACAAGAATGACAAATGAAAATTTCTATAGTGGATTTACACACTAGCAGTCAAAAAAAAAAGCTTGCCTGTCAGCAAGTTCATTCAGACTTCAGATCTCATGCATCCTTAATTCTCTCTTTGAGCCAGAGACCCCATACCTCAAGCCCAGGTCTTTCCTCAGGCTCTGACCTGAAGACTCCCTTGCAGGGAGGGCCAGAGCTCTCCTGCTTTCTCCAAAATCCTCTTCCCAGCACAAGCTGCCCACACCACCAACCACCTACTTAGAGTTGTATGTAAAACACTCACTGGACTCTCCCTTGGCTCCAGGAAAGCAGCCCAGTCTTGGTTTCTCAGGGCGGGCTTCTGGGAAAGACTCCTCTCCCTCATGCCAGTTGCCCGGACAGTGCCTGCCAGGACATGTGGCCCCACCCATGCCAGTCTGACTCACTACTGCATCCTCCTCCTAGGAAGGCACAGACATGCAGAGCCAACCTCCAGCCAGCAGTGGAAGCCTGGCGTATCCACTGATAGCAGCACACACAGTGCCCAGGTCCAGGAGCCTTATTCTTGAGCCCGAGCCCCTGCAGTAAGATCTTCCTCAGAGCCATGTCTCCTCTGTGAGAAAGGAGACACCATCTCTAAGAGGCCTTAGTCTGGAGTTACAGGTTGGAACAGGCACAATCACAGCTCAGCTCCAGGTGCCCTATTCTCCCTTTCCTTTCTCATCTCAGACAGTTCCTGGCTCTTTGTATTAGTTTCCTTTGTGTCAGACACAATTTTTCGGCCATTCTTCAGAAACCAGGAGACAAAAATCATAAAAAATACCCAACACTCCCCACTCCAACCTTTTTTTTTTTTTGAGACAGGCTTTCACTCTGTCACTCAGGCTGGAGTGCAGTGGTATGATTATATTATATTATATTACATTATATATTATAGCTCACTGCACCCTCAAAACGATCCTCCAGCCTCAGCACCCCAAGTAGCTGGGACTACAGGCACGAACCACACCCAGCTCCCATGCTCCACTTCTTAGGGCCAGGACTGTTGTTGGGTTGCGCTGGGAAAGATTCACGCTTCACTCCACCAATTCTTTCACAAAGGACCAAATCATTCTGCCCTAATAAACCAGCCTGGCCCGTGAGTCTGCATCTGCCTAAGTCATTTTTACTTTGTACCAATTATGCTCCGATACCAACCTCACACAGATCAACTGTAAAATGGTGGCACCTGATGCTCACTTTCTCTCTCCAACGTTGCCAGTAGGTACACAAGATTGCGTTCCTTGCTGTGACGTCAGTTTGCTACCTACATCTTCAAGCCATCATGAAGGCCTTTCAACCCTCAACTCTTCAGAACACCAGCATCCATTAGAAAGTTTGCATCATGATATTCTGGCATTCGGGTCAGCCTGCTCTCTAGCTCTCTTCCTCAACAATGGAAATGGAATTTCTAAGATTTGCCCTAATCAAACTAGGCCAGCAACATGATCAAAATGGGTGATGGGCCAGCAGAACCTAGTAAGGTCTGGAGTAGGCACTGTCCGTCTTCATATACAGTTAAGGATAATGACAATAGCATATTTGCATATGGGTGCAGGATACAGAGGATGAGATATCTTCTAGCTAAGAGACCTGGGTCTGAAGCCCACACTTTAACCCCAGCAGGCGCCACAGCAGAAAGCAGTATGGTGTTACCAAGCTACACAGAACAAAATGAGCCCACTTACAGGTTCTAGTAAAATTCCCTTGCTTTAAAAAAAAAAAAAAAAAAACATACAAAACACTTGGCTGTTTTATTTCTTCAGGGCTAAAAGTAAATGACTTGTCAACAGGAACCTAAGGTCCTATTTCCAGCTACAGTGTGGAATAGGGAAGAGCAGCTGATGCTAAACAGGCCTACTTCCCCAAAAGACCACTCAACTTCAGGTGAAGAAGTCCTAAGTCAGAGAACCCTCAGTATCCTCAGATGCCGAATATTTCCTGGCTCTATCCCAGCTGCTCGGTGCAGACAACTGGTTTCAGCCTGAAGGAGGTGGTTTGGGGGAAGTGTTAGTTGCCTTGGGACATGGTGCCTCCTTACTAGGATTAAAAGTAGGGTGGTATTTCTGGGTATGATATCCACACTCTAGAACCAGGAATCCTGATTTAGGGTCCTCTTAAGTGCAACTAAGGTGGGTTATGGCCTCAGCAAAGTGAGGCACTGGCTCAGCATTTAATGGAAGGGCTGCCCTGCATTCTAGTTGGGGCAATAAAGGAGGAAAGGCAGTGCCAACTCTCCAAGAGCACTGAACTAGTTAGTATGACTGGTCTTCCTACAATAGCCTTTATAGGTTTGCTTCTATTTTGTTATGAATTAAAGAAAAAAAAAGTTTTAACATCTGCATCTCTACCACCCAGAACTGACCATTAACACTGAGCCATGGCCGCCTGTGGTGGCTCATGCCTGTAATCCCAACAGTTTGAAAGGCTGAGGTGGGCAGATCACTTGGGACTAGGAGTTCGAGACCAGCCTGGCTAATATGGCGAAACACTGTCACTACTAAACATACAAAAATTAGCCTGGCGCGCACCTGTAATCCCAGCTACTTGGGTGGCTGAGGCACAGAGTTGCTTGAATTCAAGAAGTGCAGATTGCAGTGAACAGAGATCGCACCACCGCACTCCAGCCTGTGCAACAGAGTGAAAAACTCTGTCTCAGAAAAAAAAGGAAAAAAAAAAAAAAACACAAATAAAGGCTGAGCTGTATTTTCTTTACTTTCTTCTTCTTCTTTTTTTTTTTTTGTTGAGATGGAGTCTCACTCTGTTGCCCAGGCTGGAGTGCAGTGGCATGACCTCAGCTCACTGCAAGCTCCACCTCCCAGGTTCATGCCATTCTCCTGCCTCAGCCTCCTGAGTAGCTGGAACTACAGGCGCCTGCCACCACGCCTGGCTAATTTTTGTGTGTGTGTGTATTTTTAGTACAGACGGGGTTTCACCGTGTTAGCCAGGATGGTCTCAATCTCCTGACCTCGTGATCCGCCCGCCTCAGCCTCCCAAAGTGCTGGGATTATAGGCGTCAGCCACTGCGCCTGGCCCTTTTTACTTTCTAAAAAAAAAAAAAAAATTATAATTTTATACAGTTCATTTTTTCCCCATCCCCAAGCTCCTCCAACCCTTTCCACCTCCATCATGAACTCTTTTTTCTATTTTATTTATTTAAATAGAGATGGGAATCTTGTGACGTTGCCCAGGCTGGTCTCGATCTCCTGGCCTCAAGTGATCCTCCTGCATCAGCCTCCCAAAGTGCTGGGATTACAGGCGTGAGCCACTGCACCCAGCCACATCATGCATTTTGACACCCAATCACTGTCATGAACTCTGTATCCTTCCAGTTCACTGAATTCTATGTACAGTGTATCTATATCTATACTGAAACCCTATAATATTGTGGTTTTCTTAATGCCCTAAGTGGTACACTGTATATATCACTGAGTAACTTGTTTTTCACTCAGCAGCACATTCAAGATCCATCCAGTGGGTATATGGATCTAGCTAATTCATTTGAACTGTTACACTAGTCCACTGTACAACAGACAATTTTATTTATGGACTCCCTTACTGGTGGCCACTCCCCCTCCCCATTAAACTAGTTTTCCTCTATTAATCAATACTTTACTCTTGTAGTACATGTCTCCCTGTACTGTATGAGTTTCTATATATCCAGAAATTGAAGTCTTAGGTCATGGGGTATGTTTATTTCTATTTTTACTAAATATGGCTGATTTGCTCTCCAAAGTGGCTGTATCAATCAACGTTGAGTTGCTGCATTCCACACTTTTTTCCCTTGGTACTGCCAGACTTTTTAAATGTTTGCCCATCTGATGGGTGACATTTGTTTTTCTGCTCATCTAATGTTAATAACCAAAGAGGGATACCGAGATAGTTTCAATGTTTACAACATCTCTATTTCCCTGCTTAACTCAATCGAATCTCCTCTGAAATGGCATGGTGGACACAGTGGGTCTTATGTGCCCTGACTGATTCCATTGATGAGTAGTTCTTTTTTATTCATTGCCAAGGAAGACATCAGTTGTTTAAAACTGAAGTAACATGGCTGGGCGCGGTGGCTCATGCCTGTAATCCCAGCACTTTGGGAGGCCAAGACAGGCGGATCACGAGGTCAGCAGACCGAGACCATCCTGGCTAACATGGTGAAACCCAGTCTCTACTAAAAAATACAAAAAAATTAGCCTGGCGCGGCGGTGGGCGCCTATAGTCCCAGCTACTCAGGAGGCTGAGGCAGGAGAATGGCGTGAACCTGGGAGGCGGAGCTTGCAGTGAGCTGAGATCGTGCCACTGCACTCTACCCTGGGTTACAGTGCAAGACTCTATCTCAAAAAAATAAAATAAAATATGAAGAAACATTATCTGTAAGTAAACTGAAGATGTTTGGAAGGGATAGGACTCCCTTCAGAGAATCTTGACTGCAGTGTTCAGCCAGCAGCTGTGCTGGTCCACAGTCTGAAATGCTAGGACTGGCAACCTCACTGCCCTTGAATAACTGGTCTTGGCATCTCTCCCACCGCAGCCCCAGCCTGCTTCCAAGACTGCTTGCTGGCATGAGGAAAGAGGCTTAGAGCTCCCCAGGAGCTTTGTCTACGGACAGAAGTGGGGGAGGTGAGTCTCAGAGGCCACCGAAGGTACTGCAGCCGGCTTGCTCCCTCCTACGTGCAGACAAGCACAAACCACTGCAGGGGCGGGGCTTCGCCGCACTGGGTGGTGGGGGCCCTAAAGCCCCCAACTCCTGAGCTGAGCAGTCATACCAAGAGGCCGGAAAGCCCAGCAGATGCTGCACGCCACCCTCCACCACTCACCCAGGCTCACCTTCCCCCAACAGCTTCTTTAACAATGCCCCAAGTATTCAAATTACTCAATTATTCAGTCTGCCCCTTGGTAAAAAAATGCAAGCTCCCCAAAAGCAAGGTGGTATCACAAATGGTCTTCATATATCTGGTTGTCTAGCTCTATTCCCATCTGTATCAGAACTGATGCTTAAAGGGACAACTTAAAATCCTTAAGACCTCATACCAAATAAACCAATCTCACAAAGACCCTCGAAGTTGCAATAAAACTCAGCTCACAGGGGCAATGCATTCTTGTGGTATACCAGTTAAATTGGGATTTGACTGTGGGCTTTTGGAGTGATTCAGAAAGAAGGGTAATGTCAAATGAGTCATTTTCCTGTACTCTGGTCTCAGTCTTAGCTCTTGGCCAAGATAACACATCCGGATTTGCCTTCATAAAAGCTGAAGCAGGCCAGGCGTGGTGGCTCATGCCTGTAATCCCAGCACTTTGGGAGGCTCAGGCCAGTGGATCACCTAAGTCAGGAGTTCAAGACCAGCCTGGCTAACATGGTGAAACCCCATCTCTACTAAAAATACAAAAATATTAGCTGGGCGTGGTGGCAGGTGCCTGTAATTCCAGCTACTTCAGGAGGCTGAGGCAGGAGAATCGCTTGAACCCAGGAGGCGGAGGTTGCAGTGAGCCAAGATCGCACCATTGCACTCCAGACTGAGCAACAAGAGCAAAACTGTCTCAAAAAAAAAAAAAAAAAAAAAAAAAAAAAACCCTGAAGCTTTAAAATGAACTAAAACCCAAGTAAAGTGAGTTTGTAATGTAAGTGCTGCATTTTTTTCTATCTTCCTGCCCATGGCCATTTCCTCATTTCTTCCATTGCTTCAATATTAAGAAACAAACAGCTTTAAGAAATAAAATGGTTTTTCCTGTGACCCCACATCAGTGTCACAACATTCAAGGCACAGAAGCAACTCCCATAAAGTGCTAGCTGTTTAGAGTCACAGCCACCAAATTTGCTAAGTCACTGGGGGTACAGTTCTTAAAGAGCTAATGATGCTCTTTGCTAAAATACGAATACATTATTTCTAACGCAATGCTTACAATGAAAGCAGCTGTGCTAGACAGGAGACCAACATCCATACATTTTGGCTCAAGTCAGTAACTGAGAAATGAGTTCAAGAATCTTCTTTAAGTCATCATTAATCATGTCCCAGGAGAGGCTGCTGTGCCCGCTACAAAAGGGCCAGGAATGAAGCTGCACAGACTGCATTAGCTGGGCACCGGGCTCTGCCACTCTGCACCTAAGTTCTTAAGGCAGTACAGAGAACCAGGTGACCCGGACCAATCATTTTTCACTTAGTTGAGGCACTTTTTTTTTTTTTTTTTTGAGACAGAATCTAGCTCTGTCGCCCAGGCTGGAGTGCAGTGGCGCGATCTCGGCTCACCGCAAGCTCCGAAGTTGAGGCATTTTTAATTAGGGGAAATGCATGCTTCATTATTTGACTCACTGAAAGGGGAGAAGGGACTTTTTAAGCCTGCAAGAACCACTACGTAGTTTCCCCACTCACCCAGCGAAGATAATTCTCTCAAAAGCAGAATAATTGACAGGTTGAGTCATCTTCCCCACAGAGCCCCACTCCCCCACAGATTTGGTGATGCGTTACATTTCCCTTCCCCACAAGACAGCCCACTCCTGCCCCCACAGCACCTCAGGCCACCAAAGGGCAAATTATTTGCTAACAATGCTGCAGCCGGGGAGTCCTGACCTCTATCTCCTCTGTGGCCTCGGGAGTAGCCACGCCCTCAAGATGGCCAACTGGGGGTTACTGATCCTGGCTCCAATCCTAATCTCACCAGCAGGCAGAGCAAGTCAAGGGCTGGAATGTTCCCCTGTTAAGAGGTATTCCACTTACAGGGGAACACCGAAGGCTTAACTCAGCCCTTCCTTGCCTGCCTTTGTCTAGAGGTCCCAATCTCAGATGATCAAAGAGCATCTGCTCCGAGCAGAGAGTTGGAAAGTTACATTATCAGCGACTTTTGTCAATATTAAACCAGATCCCTGGGGGGGCTGGTTTCCAGGAGACACGTGGTTAGAGAGCCTGATTCCCCACGATTAGCTGCAGGCGTTTGCGGACAGCAGTAAGATAATGAATCAAGGCCCTTATGCTCAATTCTGGACTAAGTAATTGTGCTCGAAAATAATATATTCATTCACAGGCTTTTCTTCTGGGTATTTCGCCAGAGATGAGACACTTAACTGAGTGTGCAACATCCACGTAGGCATGAATCCTTTCAACCATCATGAGGAAAATGTTACTCCCAGTTTTCCCAGGGGAAACTGAGGTGTAGCGGCTGAACTCCTTCAATCAGTCTCAGGAAATTAATGAGTCAAACCTGATTCTAAAAGCCTTTCTGACAACTTCCCGATGTCTCTCTCCACGTGGACCTTCACTGTCGGCCTCACCTTAACCCGTACCAGCAAAGGTCCAAGCCCTGGGTCTGGAGTATGCAGATTAAGAAGCCCAGGGATGCCTTTCCATGACTAGTCTTTAAATGACTTCAGACTGGAAGGTGCTTTCCTGCATCTTCTAATCCAGTGTGCTTGCCACCTGGTGAGACATTACGAGGCTTCCTGTCCCCCTCCCTCCCACAGCAGGAAGCTCGTGCCCCACTCCCAGCATTACCGGGTATACATTTTAAGATTGTGAGCTCGGTGGGCTATGACTCGTCCAGTCATTCTGGTCTCTAACTCCGACCCCCAAAGAGCCCTTGACCCACACCGTTTGCGTTGAGTGAACGCCACAGATTTCCTGCCCCCTCCGTAACCAGAGCCCACCCCCACACCACCCCGCGGCCTCCGCGTTCCACAATCAGGGCGCATGTGTTAAAAAAAACCTGCTGGATAATTAAAAAAAAAAAAGAAAGAAAGAAAAAAGAAAAAACGAAAAGAAAAAAAAAAAAAAACCGTGCCGGAGAGGCGCGGAGCGGGCGAGGGCCGGCAGGCCCCAGCGAAGCCTGCAGACGTTTCTACGGCCCGTTACGCGGCCCAAGGCCACCGCCCGGTGAAGCGGGGTGGACCCTGGGCGCGGCCGCTACGTGCAGCCCGGCCGCGGCGAGATGGAGCGTGGTCCCTGGTGGCCACCCGGCAAGGGCCGGGAGAGCTCGCGGGTCCCGAGCCATTCCCAGACCCTCGCAGGCCACCCATCTAATCCCGGTCGCATGGGACAGCACCGCGCCGCAGGGGCAGCCGCCCTGCCTCCCGGCAGCGGGGCAGGCCAACGTTACGTAAGCCTCCAGCTGCTCCCGGGCCGCCGCATCCCGCCCGCCGCGCGGGGCACCCAGCCCAGCCCTCCGCCCGCCCGCCCGCCCCGGACACGGGGCCCCAGCACCGCCCGAGCCTGCTGGGAGCTGGGAGGCGGTGATGGAAAAGGGGCGCGGGACCGCGCTCGGAGACCGGAGCAAGTGGGCGGGCGCGACCAGCGCAGAGAGGGAGGGAGGCGACATGCCAGGCGAGGAGGGGGATGCGGGAGAGCGGACGTGACCAGCGAGCAGGGGGAGGGGCGGCAAGAGGGGACTGGGGCGCAGGAAGGGCGGTCGCGCATGAATGGAGCATGGACCCGGGAGGGGAACCAGAACCGAGTTTCAGTAAGTTACACGGAAGCCATTAGAACGAAGGGGCACGCACAGGTTTAAGAGGAGTGGGTGGAAGGACCGGACTTAAGGAGGAAGTGGAACAAACGAGCACGGAACAGAGGGCGCGGAGAAAGGGGAGGCAAGGGTGGAATCAATCACGAGGGACCGAGAGAAGGCAGGCAAGGATGGAGGCGCATTGAGGATTGGGGCAGGAGGATGGGACCAGAATGAGGGGGTAGGGCTGGGACGGGAAAGGAGCCGGCGGACCCGCCTGATCTGGAAGGAACGGCGCTGGGGACTTCTGAGGAGCCGTTCTCCAGTCTCTGAGCTCCACCGCGTCCCACATGCCCCGGATCCTGCGCTGCCCCGCCTGCGTGCCCGGGGCCGGCCGGCGCGCCGGGATTCCGCACTAGCCGGGTGCACGGGCCCTTGGTGGGGACAGATGGCGCAGCCTCTTGCACCGCTCACCTCTGGCGCTGACCGACTCGGGCTACGCTGCAAATTGGAAGAGATGTGGATCCCAGGGACGTGCAGCTGCTGTGCGAGTAGCAGGAGCCTCAGCCTCAAGGTTATCCCGCTGCGGGCCGCCGCAATCCCTCCGCCGCCCCGCCCTCTGTCCAATCTCGGCTCCCGGCGACCCGGGCCCCGCCCCCTGCGTCTTTGCGGGCGCAGTCACCTTCAGGAGGAAGCGCGGTGGCGGCGGCAGAAAGCGCGGGCAGGTTGCCCTTTCGGGGGTACTAAATTCTGCGGCGGAAGGACACAGATTCAGAGTCACAGTTTAAGGAACCTGACGGCCAATGGGAACGCGGCGGGGCAGCGGAGCCCGCCCCTAGAGCGACTTCCCTCCTAGACCCCCGGGCGCCGGGCCACCTGTTGCCGCCAAGTTGGGCTGCCAGATGAGGTCTCTTCTTGGCCCTCGGCCCAGGCCACCCCAACTGTCCCGGCCTACCTGGGCAGGGCCCAGATTTATGGGTTCCGGGGCAGCATTCTCCCGGCCCCGCCCTGCCACTCCCGAATCCTCCGGGTGTCTGCCCTGGCGCACCCTCGGAGACTGAGCTGAACGGGAAGTTGGGGAGAGCTGCAGACTTGTGCGTGGTTGGAGGTCTCCACCGCCTTCGGAGGGGCTCTGGCACTGGAGCGGCAGTAGGGAGAACTAGGGACTGCGAAGTGGGCCTGGAGTGGGAGCGCGAGGCCCTTTTCCTCTTAGGACCATTTGTTGTCTTAGAACCGCGGAACAAGGAAGGACAGGCTGGGGCCATGTGAATAATTTAGTAGGGTCTGGAATCCTGCAGAGCGAATGCCTGAGAGTAAAAAGCAAATAGACGGCGTTGATATTAGCGCAGAGCTGGGCATCTGGAAATATCAAGTCAGAACATTACAGCCGATAACCTATGCAGGAGTCAGCATTTCTGTTTTCACCTTGTCATGAATTTAAGTCAATATTGTTGGAACTTTTCTTACATTTTTCTACAAGACATTTTCCGATTTCCCAATTGTTAGCCAGCAACCAATGATGCGAGCAGTTATCAATTAAACAGCTGTTAACTCTTGCCTTCATTCACAGATACAATGTTGCGCATTCAAAATGTGAAGACCGTTCTCTCAGGTTCTTTTTTTCTTTTCCTGGTAAAAGAGACCAAATGAGTGTGACCTGCTCAGGCTTACCCGCTGCCTGCAGCTGAATCACAGGCCTTCATTCGCTTCCTGTTAGCTCAGATAAGCTGGGATGAGACAGTGACAGCCTAAAAGTAAATTTGTTTGAAGTGAGATAAAAATTTTTCACTTTCTTCTGTAAGCCTTTCCTAGTCACTTTAGCTGTTGTTGAGAAGGAAATGCTTGATTATTAAGGTGGTGAAAGAACATGAAGTTGTTGAGAAGAAAAAAAGACATACTCCCCTAGGGAGAGTTAGATTGCTCCCTGTCAGAGAAAGAGGGATGGCATAAAAGGCCCTCTTTGGCCCCTGAGCTGAGGACTAAGAACAGTGATGGACAGCACTGGGATGGCAAGGATCTGGCCGATGCTGGACCATGTTGCATTTTAAAGTTCTAAATTGGGTGCGGTGGCTCACGCCTGTAATCCCAACACCTTGGGAAGCCGAGGCGGGCGAATCACATGAGGCCAGGAGTTGAGACCATCCTGGCCAACATGGCGAAATCCCATCTTTACTAAAAATACAAAAACTAGCTGGGCGTGGTGGTGCACGTCTATAATCCCAGCTACTCGGGAAACTGAGGCAGAATGGCTTGAATCCGAGAGGTGGAGGTTGCAGTGAGCAGAGATCGCTCCACTGCACTCCAGCCTCGGTGACAGAGACAGACCCTGTCTCAAAAATAACAAAAAAGTTCTAAATCTAGATATGTTCCCAAGACTGAAATGCACATGTAGAATTGATGGCAAACTGTTACTCCTCGTTGCAGATTTTGATCTGACAGTTCTAGAAATGCTGTCCATAAGCCTCTGGCAGAGACAAATCCAGCGAATCCTTGCTCACATTAGATGCATAATAGGCCAGGTGCGGTGGCTCACGCCTGTAATCCCAGCACTTGGAGGCCGAGGCGGGCAGATCACGAGGTCAGGAGATTGAGACCATCCTGGCCAACATGGTGAAACCCCGTCTCTACTAAAAATACAAAAATTAGCCTGGCGTGGAGGCGGGCGCCTGTAGTCCCAGCTACTCATGAGGCTGAGGCAGGAGAATCACTTGAACCCAGGAGGCAGAGGTTGCAGTGAGCTGAGATGGCGCCACTGCACTCCAGCCTTGGCAACAGAGCGAGACTCCATCTCAAAAAATAAATAAGTGCATAGTAAAAATTTGTCACACTGAATTTAAGGCAATTTTCCTTTTGCTGATAAGTATAGAAGATCAAACTTGGAGGCCAGGTGCCATGGCTCACACCTGTAATCCCAGCACTTTGGGAGGCCGAGGTGGGCGGATCACAAGGTCAGGAGATCGAGACCATCCTGGCTAACACAGTGAAACCCCATCTCTACTAAAAATACAAAAAATTAGCCAGGCGTGGTGGCACGCACCTATAGTCCCAGCTACTCGGGAGGCTGAGGCAAGAGAATCACTTGAACCCAAGAGGCGGAGGTTGCAGTGAGCCAAGATTGTGCCACTGCACTCCAGCCTGGCTAACAGCAAGACTCTGTCTCAAAAAAAAAAAAAATCAAGCTTCGGTTCCATCATACCTTAGTTCCAGTTCCACCCACTAGCCCTATGACCAAATATTGTAATTTTTAATGTGTAGAAGTCCAGTTCCTCAAAAGTAAATTGAGGACAATTTACTTTTATGGTGGGGTTTGATGATGTATGTGAATGAGTCCAACACTGCCCAATAGGCATCCTCTTTCTTTGGGAATTGACTAGTCCTGGGGGCTGTCCTTGTGTGATACACACACACACACACACGTTTTCATCCAAAGTTCCTTGCTTAAACTCCCACAGCTCTTGTTAGTCTTTTGTTTATAATGTTGGGGGCACTTTAGGCTCAGAAGCAGGCCTCAGAGAACAGAATTCTCTCTCTCCCTCTCTGACCTTCTTCTGCCTTCCTTTGACCTGTTCCTTTTCCCCCAAGGCAGAAATCTTCCCCCAACTTGGTGTCTTGGATCTGGCTATAAATATTTGTCATACCTTTTCTGATGGTAGGTTGTAAGACCCGCATTTCAGAAGGGGTCCTGCCCTGTACCTTGGAGGACGGAATGCTGCACAGAGGCCAAGACAAATCTCGACAGGCCTTGCTGGGTTCCCTCACTCAGTCTAGACTATCAGTATGAGATCATATCTTTTGGTCCAAGCACATTTCTACATGATTATCAATCATGCCTATCCAAGGAAGTCTCCATAAAAGGGGAAGTCTCCATAAAAGGCCTAGGAGGACAGGATTTGGAGGGCTTTCAGATAGGAGGTTCCTGGAGGGTATCACTCCCAGGGAGGGCATGGAGCTTCCATGCCCCTTCCCCCATACCTGGCCCTGTGCATCTCTTCATCTGTATTCATTATAATATCCCTTGTAATAAACCAGTAAATGTGTTTCCCTGAGTTCTGTGAGCCTCTGTGGCAAATTAACTGAACCCAAAAAGGGGATCATGGGAATCCCAAATTGAAGTTGGTCAGACAGAAGTTCTGGAGACCCATACTAACTACTGATGTCCAAACCAGGGGCAGTCTTGGGGACTGGGACCTCAACCTGTGGAATCTGACATTATCGCCAGGTACAGTGCCAGAATTGAATTGGAGGACACCCAGATGATGCCTGCAGCAGAACTGATTGCCTGCTTGGTGTGAGGGAAAACCCCCCACATATTTGGTCACAGAAGTCTGTGTTGATTGTTGTAGTGGTGGTGTGAGAACAGAGGAAAACTACAGTCTGAGTTGGTTTTTTCCACAAACACCTTCTGACCAGAGCCAGAATGTCTTCTTGAATTTAAGCTTGCCCTTCTCTGGGCCATCACTCCTTTGACCCAGTAACAGGTCAGGACTACAGGAAACTGGGGTTGCTGAAGGAGGACACAGGGTTCTTCCCCTAGAGCCAGCTCTTCCACTGTGTTCCTGGACTTGACCAGGATGGGAGGGGAAACTGCTAGGTTCACTGGATTTTGGTGTGAGTATAGGTGGAAATTGGTATGTTTTCTGTTTGGATTCTTGACCACAGAATCTACAGTTTAATGGTTTAACTCTCTAAAATCATTTGGAGTCCCTGGAGAAGGGGTGGTAGGTGTGTCAACAAACCATAATGAGCCTAATCCTGGAGCCTAAAGACAAGCTTTGGCCCTGATGAAGAGGGTGAGATTACAAGCCTTACATCAGTTATGTGACATCTTAGCCTCTCTCTGAAATGGCAGTGTTCTCTCAGGACAATTCAATTTCCAGGGCAGCCTACCACGCCCAGCCTCTACGTGAAATTTAAAAATTAGCCAGGGCCAGGCTTGGTGGCTCACGCCTGTAAACCCAGCACTTTGGGAGGCCGAGGAGGGCAGATCAACTGAGGTCAGGAGTTCGAGACCAATCTGGACAACATGGCGAAACCCCGTCTCTACTAGAAATAGAAAAAATTAGCCAGGCGTGGTGGCGGCCACCTGTAATCCCAGCTACTCAGGAGGCTAAGGCAGAAGAATCGCTTGAACCCAGAAGGCGGAGGTTGCAGTGAGCTGAGATTGTGCCATTGCACTCCAGGCAGGGCGACAAGAGGGAGACTCCGTCTCTAAATAAATAAAATGTAGAGATGGGGTCTCACTGTTGCCCAGACTGGTCTCAAACTCCTAGGCTCAAGTGATCTGCTTGCCTCAGCCTCCAAAAGTGCTGGGATTACAGGTGTGGGTCACTGCACCAAGCCCAGGTGAACTTTTTTTTTTTTTTTTTTTTTAGACAGAGTCTTGCTCTGTTGCCCAAGTTGGAGTGCAATGGTGTGATCTCAGCTCACTGCAACTTCCACCCCCCGGATTCAAGTGATTCTCCTGCCTCAGCCTCCTGAGTAGCTGGGATTACATGCACTCACCACCATGCCCAGCTAATTGTTCTATTTTTGGTACAGACGGGGTTTCGCCATGTTGGTCAGGCTGGTCTTGAACTTCTGTTCTCAGGTGATCCATCTGTCTCGGCCTCCCAAAGTGCTGGGATTACAAGCATGAACCGCTGCACCTGGCCTCAACTTCTATTCTACCTCTTCCTTCAAACTCCTCCAATTTCTCCAGGCCTATGAGGGTGGCATATCAGTTTCCCCAGACAAATCCTGGAAGATAAAGTTAGCCTTCGGAGTTAGGGATAAAGAGAGAACAGGCTGTCTGTGTGGAAAGGGCATGCTTCATGGAGGAGACATTCAAGCTAAGCATGGAAAATTGATTAGAATAGAGATGGGTATGGGAAGGCCATGTTGTGGGGGGAGGCTGTGGGAGGGACAGTAAACAAATACTGAATGTTTTCTGAATGCAACTGTGTATCTAGGTTTCCCCAGGCTCCTGCAACCTCATCAGTGCTTAGAATGGAAGGGTTGAAGCTTAAGGAGTCCTTGGTCACTCTGATGGAAGTATAATCTTAGCCAAGGTGACCCTGGAAGCCAATGTGACCTCCAGCAATCTTTCTCCAGCCCAGAAACGCTGGGTTCACTGGACAAAGCCTCCTTAGAGTGATCTAATCCTATCCACCAAGAAACTCCCTTGGAGGCCCTGTGCTCTTTTTTTTCCCCTGTAAATGTAGCCAGAGCTCAGGCCCCCAAAGATGCAAGTGGCACTATAAACAGACCCTATCCCCCAAAAGTAATCTGCCTAGGTGTACTTTGGCACTTAGAATAAGAAGGCATCAGTGAAGCCCTGAACAAGTGGCTCCCTCCCCAGGGGTCCTCTGGCTTCAGTTCCACCAGTCTGCTTTTTCCCTGACACACTTCCACTCTTCACCTGTGTCTGCCCTTGCTCACTGGCTGCCAGCTAATCTGACCCACTTATCCCAGGAAGGACAGCTAGGACTGAGAAGACTTTGGGTCTTCTCCTAAACAAAATAATTTTTTTTTTTTTTTTTTTTGAGACGGAGTCTCCCTCTGTTGCCAAGGCTGGAGTGCAGTGGCGCCATCTTGGCTCACTGCAAGCTCTGTCTCCCGGGTTCATGCCATTCTCCTACCTCAGCTTCCCGAGTAGCTGGGACTACAGGCACCCACCACCACACCCGGCTAAATTTTTTTTGTATTTTTAGTAGAGACAGGGTTTCACTGTGTTAGCCAGGATGGTCTCGATCTCCTGACCTCGTGATCCGCCCACCTTGGCCTCTCAAAGTGCTGGGATTACAGGCATGAGCCACCGTGCCTGGCCAGCAAAATAATTTTTAACTTATAGTGGCATCTCTGGCTCACTGTGAGAGGAAGAGAGGTCTGATGCATTTGTGGCAAGTCCTGTGTTCAAAGGAGCCAATGAATCTTCAAATGAACTGCAGCCTACCTTATTCCCACTTCTCCTGGGGGAGGAGGGCTCTAAGAGGAATTACACGACCCACAGAGCTTCCTCTATACCACTCCTGAATTGGTCCCAGAAGTTGTGGCATCCCTCAAACCTCCATCTCAGAATCCATTCTGTGAGAAGCCGGTTAAGAAACCCAGTAATGACTCAGCACCAGACTCTTCTCCCCTCTGCCCACCAGCCAGAATGAAAGGCAGAATCGAGGAGGCTCCTCCCCAATGGATGGCCACATCCTCACCACAAACTGAGTCATGGTCACACCCTGCCTGATGGAAAATTACCAGGAGGAGGGAAACAGAAGGTTAAACTCCAGGGGTTTGTAATTTCTCAACCTAAGAATCAGATAAATGTTTGAGGTGATGGATATCCCACTTACCCTGATGTGATTTGTGCATTCCATACCTGTATCAAAATAACTCAAGTAACCCATAAATATATATACCTATTTATGTACCCACAAAAATAAAAAAAATAGCCATCTACTCTGTACCTGGAACTAATGAAGAAAATAGTTCTTTTCCTGACCCTAGTCCTAACCAAGCATGTCCAGGTCTATGAAGTGAGACTGCTTGAGCTGAGGACTATGTGAAAGGTAGACCCCGTCAACCTGTATTTATGGTATTTGCAATAGGCTTGGCCCTGTGAAGGATAATGCCTTGCTCACACCTGGGTTTCACAGGCTCCAGCTTCCCCACTTCCAGAAGAACCAGGCCTGGGCAGAGAAAAGGGGCAACTTTACCTCAATTCCCCCTCCAGGCTGTGGGAGGATTCCTCTCCAGAAACTCAGGGTCCCACCCAAGTTTCCCTACAATGAAGGCATTCTTGTATTTGTGGGGTTTTAATTATATTTGTTTTACCTCATGTACATTAAGATATTATCATCTGTAGCTTCTAAACTTCTTAGATCCAAAAAGTCCTATTGCTTTTCTGTGGTACTATGAAATGATGTATTTAATTTTATTACAATTTTATTGGCATAAAAAGATTATTAGACAGATGCTTTTTTTTTGTTAAGTGACACCCATAGGCTAGCTCAGCTATTGGAGTTTTTCTGGTAATATACACCATCTGTTCCTTCTCATTCCATCATTTGCTAGTACTGCTATATTGGATGTCAGTGATACAGAGAAACTGTAAGAAATGTTTACAACTGAGAAAAATCTATTAACAATCTTTGAAATTGAACAGAAATGTTGTTATACCATTTGAGTAGCCACACACCAAAGTTCAGTTGCTAGAACATCAGTGAGAACACCTGGAGAAGGTCTAGGATAACAGAGTGGTTAAAAGAACTCAGGTTCTGGAGTTGGGCAGATCTATTTAAAAACAGCACTGGTTGCGCACGGTAGCTCATGCCTGTAATCCCAGCACTTTGAGAGGACTGCTTGAGGCTAGCGGTTCAAGACCAGTCTGGGCAACATAGCAAGATCCCATTTCTACAAAAATTTTTTTTAAATTAGCCAGGCACGGTGGCACATGCCTGTAGTAATAGTTACTTGAGAGGCTGAGGCAGGAGGATCACTTGAACTCAGGAGTTCAAAGTTGCATGAGCTATGATCACACCACTGCACTCCAGCCTGGGTGAGACTGAGACCAAGTCTCATAAAAAACCAAAAAGCAAAACTTAACATTGCCACTAACCAGCTGTGGGGCCTTAGATACATTATTTAAGATCTCTAAAGAAAACCTATCTTCCAGCTTTGTGGTCAGGATTAAATGAAAAAATATTTGTAAAGTTTGAACACTTTAGAGCATAGAACCAGAACAGCAGTCTGGAGTCAGGCAGCCTGTCACTAGCTGTGGAACATAAGTTACTTATGCTCTGTGTCTCTGCTTTCTCATCTACAAAATAGGAATAATCACACCTACTTCACAGGCTTGTTCTGAGAATTACGACTCAATATATGTAGAAAACTTACAATATTGGCTGGGCGCGGTGGCTCACCCCTGTAATCTCAGCACTTTGGGAGGCCAAGGCAGGTGGATCACCTGAGGTCAGGAGTTCGAGACCAGCCTGACCAACATGGTGAAACCCCGTCTCTACCAAAAATACAAAAAATTAGCTGGACGTGGTGGTGCATGCCTGTAATTCCGGTTACTCAGGAGGCTAAGGAAGGAGAATCACTTGAACTGGGGAGGCGGAGGTTGTAGTGAGCTGAGATGGCACCACTGCACTCCAGCCTGGACAAAAAGAGTGAAGCTCCATCTCAAAAAAAAAAAAGAAAAGAAAACTTTTAATACCGAGCACACAGTAAGTAATCCAAAGTGTTAACAAATTATTAAAGTGCTCAGCATAATGTCAGCACCTTCTTAGTAAAAACTAAAGAAAACGTCAGCTATCTCTACTACTACAGAGATGGGCACAAAGTCCTCTCAGGAGGCAGGTATTTCAGTTAGAGTGGGCTCAGTGATTAGGTCATTTACTTGGTGAAGATGTTATTTCCTAGACCTGAAATCAGAACAGGAGAAGAGGGCTTAGGAGACTTGTAAATTAGAACGTATTAGTGTTGATCAAGAATGAGCAAAGTTTAAGAAACAGCTTCTAGAGGGATGGACCTTAAGAATGGTACTTGCATGTTAAAGCAGGTCAGAACGAAAAACCAGGGTAAGGTACCCAGGCAAGAAGGTACCTCTAAAGTACGGTGAACGTAACAAAAGACAACAGGTAGTCTAGAGTGGGCTTTGTAAATTAAGCTACAACAGATTAAGAAAACCCTATCCTTGAAATGCCAGGCTTAGTTAATGCTTTTTGTATTCTCTGTGCTTATATTCCTGTTTTTCTTTTTTTTTTGGTTTTTTTTTTGAGATGGAGTCTTGCTCTGTCACCTAGGCTGCAGTGCAGTGGTGCGATCTCCGCTCACTGCAAGCTCTGCCTCCCAGGTTCAGGCCATTCTCCTGCCTCAGCCTCCCAAGTAGCTGGAGGCTGGACCATCACGCCCAGCTAACTTGTGTATTTTTAGTAGAGATGGGGTTTCACATCTTATAGTTAGCCAGGATGGTCTCGATCTCCTGACCTCGTGATCCACCCTCCTCGGCCTCCCAAAGTGCTGGGATTACAGATGAGAATCACCGCACCTGTTTTTCTTCATTAGTATTTCATAAAGTCTGTAATCCCAGCACTTTGAGAGGCCGACAGAGGCAGATGGCTTGAGCCCAGGAGTTGGAGACCAGCCTGGGCAACATGGTGAAATGCCATCTCTCCAAAGAGTATGGAAATTATCCATGCGTGGTGGCACCTGCCTGTGGTCCCAGTTACTTGGGAGGCTGAGGTGGGAGGATCACCTGAGCTTGGTAGGTCAAGGCAACAGAGTAAGACCGTGTCTCCAAAAAAAAAAAAAAAAATTTCATAAAATATTTGGAAATGTCCGACTCAGCCATCTATGCTTATAACTAAGGATTTGGGGTACATGAAGCACAGCCTGAAAAGGACAGCAAAATGCTGAAATGGGAATTTCAACAGGGAGAAGAAAAAATTCACTAAAACAATGAGGTTTCCTAGAAAGAGCTGCCTTCCTTTACCACCTTGCTAACCTTGGCGAAATTGGGTTGTTTCATTAAGTGAAGCTGCATTCCCTTAGGATGTCTTTATAGATTTCGACTGAGAGATAAACCCCACTTCCTGCTCCCACCAGTTCTCCCCTAACCTCACTTACCCCAAAGAAATAGGTTGGAGGAGAAAGAGAGTAGGGGCTCAGTTCCTGAGATATAGAGCAAGGGAGACTGGGCAGGTTTGTGCAGAAAGCAATAGGCCCTAAAGGCAGTAAATCTTAGCTGCTCTGGCCTCAATGGCCTTTCTAAATTTTGACTAATAGTCATTATCGGTATTCCATATTCTCGGTTTGTTTCATCTGCACAACTGGTAAGTTTCCCTTTAATACACTGATCAAAAAGCTGACAGATCTGTAGTATACTACAATAAATGGACACAACTTTGATACCATGCAACATAAACAGTCCCAACCCACAGGATATTCCATTCTCCCCACCCCCCTGCCCCTTGTGAGGGCTTGGGGCAGGTGCTGCTCCAAACCTAGTCAGACCACAGTGATCATATCCAGTCCACAGCACCTTCCATTTTATTGTTTTATTTACAAACAGGGTGAAGTCAAAGGGAAAGTCAGGGGTTGAAGCCAGTCTGGGCCATCCAAATGTGGAGTAGTTCTTGGTCAAGCTCCACCATGGAGGCCACCTCTTACATATCCTTTTCCTGCCCCTTGGTAATGGCCCCTTGATTCCTCAGGGCAGCCTCAGTTGCTGTACCTGAACACTTTTATAAGGGCAGATGGATCCTGGGGTAACAGGGGTGGTACGAGGGCTGGGGCCCCCTCAGTTTGTGTAAACCTGAGTTCCGATCACACGCATGATTTCCTTCTGTATCTTGGGGTCCTGAGTATTAATGTTGGCATCGCCCACCTGACCATCCTCATATCTGCCAAAGATAGGGCAAGTGTGAGCATAAGAGGGAGAACAATACCAGAATAACATCAATCAGTGGAACTGTATTTGAAGGTATGGCCATCCCATCCCAGAAGTCAAAGCCCTTTCTCACTACTCTTCATAGTGGAAGAGATTCGGCTTATCTGGTTTCCTCTAGATAGATCCCAACAATCTATACCCATTCCCATCCTCCAGTGGTAAAGTCCCAGTGCCAGCTCCACTCAGCTAGCCAAGGACATGTCTCAAATAACAGAAATACACTTTTCCCAGTAACCACACACCATTACACCCCCAACCTCACTCCTCGAGGAATCCCCAGAGTCCCTCTGAGACTTACACAAAGAAGAACCTTGTGCAGACATGGTCGGATACAGGGCACACCCAGATGTTCCCATGCTTCTGGAGGTCCTTAGATGTAATCACTGGGAGAAAGAGGGCCAGAAATCATAGATACAATGCTTAAGGCATGGAGTCCAGGCAAGAGAAGGAAGCCATACCGCTTTAACATCACTCTTGGCCAGATCATGTGCCAAAATTACATCAGAAACAAAGGTTAGAGACCCAGAAAAATAGGACATGGGCAAGCTACCTACCTTCACAAAGTGCTATACAGTTTAGATTCCGACTCTGCAGGAACCTTGACTGAATGGATCGGGTCTGGAAGAGAAGGAGGCAAAGGAGACCAGAGCCAGGGTACAGCTTTCCCTAGAGAGGCTAGTTAGCTGATGACTGGAAGTGGGGATCAGAGATATCCTGGGCTCCCAGCAACCCCGCCAATATTCTGCTTTCCCATAATCAGTCTGGATAGGGTGACAGCTTCCATCTTTACATTTTCATCTAAACTCAGCCTCTGCTTTTATACTCATGACTTCGGCTACATATGACTCCAGACATGTGTTCACTTTAGAACATACCTGATTCCTTTAAATGATCTTCAAATCACTTCCCAACCCATTCTCACCCCACTGTTTCCCTGTCCAGCTCTGGAGCCTAAATTAGCCCCAGGAAAAGGTCCTGCCTCATTAGAACAGTTCCAATACCTGGGGGATGGTATTCATCCTGTTATATCTCTGGACCAGCTCATCCTTGGAGGGCATCCTGTGCTGTCCTTTTCCCATTCCTGTCACAGAACAATACACCCAGTTCATTTATCAAAAATTTACTAAAGGGCCTGAGCTAGATGCTCATCCCAGCACTGAGCTAGATGCTCATCAAAACAGCAGAAAATAAAACAAACAAGATATTTTCCCCCACAGAATTTAGTCTGCTGGAAATTACAGGCAAGAACAAGTCATTACAACACGGTACGGTAAGGGGCTGTGATGCAGATTATAGAGCATGGTGTGAGCCCAGAGGAGGGCAACTAGCCTAGCCTGAGGGTTTAAAGAAGTCATGTGGTGGCAGCTAGACTAAGAACTGCAGGATCAGGAAGAGTTAAATAAACAGGGAGGAAGTATCTGGGCAGAAGTAACAGGATACAGAAGGCCTGAAGGAAAGATAAGATAGTGCGTGTTAGTCACATAAAGAATAGTCAATTGCACAGGAGTGGTGAGAAATGATGTAGAAGAGGCAAGCTAGGATCAGATCAAGCAGGCTTTGCAGGCCATGTTAAGGCAGCTAAAGTCTATCCTCAGAACATTAGGGAACCACTGCAGGGTTCTAAGATAGGGGAGTAGCACATGAAATCATCCAGGAATGAGGGGCCCAGGAGAGTGGGACATCAATACCTTGGTGTCAAGTGCCTGGATGAGTGAAATGAATGGAAAGGAAGCGAGCAGAGCAAGTCAGATTTGCTCTAGTCTCAAAGTTACATTAAAAATCTGACCAGTAATTCAAGAGAAAAGCACTCATCAGCAGTTAAGTGATGAATAATTTTGTACAGGAAATCACAATGGCAACTACCTTGAAGAATCTTACTTCAAAAAGTTTTCCTAGGCTTGAGAAAGAAGTGCCCATTTCTTCTAGTTTCCACATTATCTGAATCCATAAACTCTCTACCTTCCTTACCCCTGTTTATAACATTTATAGACTCAACTTCGACTTTTCTTATTTAGATATGAAAATGTGCTTGTGTGCTCCCACTCCTCACTTTTTTTGGTTTGAGGATAGGACGTTAAGTCTCTGTACTCAGCTTTATCATAGGCCCAATCTTACCACAGATAGGGATAAAAGTGTGTATGCATGTGTGGACATAGGTGCCTGTGTGTGTGTCCACCAGGGAGAGAGATGAAGATGGAGATGATGCTATCATTATAGGTCATAAGCACTCTGATCACTCTACCCTGGAACTTTCTATTATTATTAATTCTACTCTGATTAGTTCTTGGTTTTCTGATACCCATGGTGTAGAAATAGAGTGACAGCTGTTGAACTGACATTCTTCACTGCTCAGGCTGTCAATTCATCATGCATTCACATTCAAGTCTCAGGACAGATTTAGGTAGGGCCAGAACAAAACTCAGGACACCAAGAGCCTCAAGGCTTGAATTGCCAATTTCTTCCTTTAACAGGACAGATACTCATAACCCCTTTGTTTTCACCTTCCCCATTAGCCTTAACTAGATTCAGCTCTCCATCCAAATACCATGACCTTCTCTCAAATTGGGTATGTCAGTGACAAGAAGTAAAATTCCCATTCAGGTTATACTCCAGAGGAGGCAGATAAGAAGATAATAAAGAACAATCTGATTCCTCTGGAAGGTCTTAAAGATGGCCCTTATGATAGAACCCAAATCTTGTCCCACCTCAATCCTGTTGTACACTGTCCTTTCCATACTGATCCAATGATTGTCCATTTCCTGAGCCCAGACCCTGAGATCATGGTGGCTAGAATAATCCCTACATGTTTTGTGTCCAGATTATGCACTTATCAGAAGTCCCTAAACAAGACTAAACAAACAGATGGAGTATATCACCTCCTTTTTCACTGTCCCCTATTTCAACCTGAACTTTATAGCCAAGTCACTGGAACCTCTACTAGATATATGAACACTATTTACACCAACCCCCACTTCCAGAGGGCACCCAATGCCATTAGACTAAAGATAGTGTGAGAAAGAAAAAACAGAAAACCAGAGCAGAATAGCGTAGAAGAAAACATACAAGACAGCTGGTCAAATGCTGGAGTAACTACAGTAAGTGGAACATTTGCACACATTTCCCCAAACATCCCATTATACATACTCACATATCTATAGGGCCCTCAGAGACCCGTCATTCAAGCAAGGCCTACTCTTTCAGTCTAAAATAATGTATTAGTCCATTTTCACACTGCTGATGAAGACATACCCAGGACTTGCTAATTTATATAGAAAAAAGGGTTGGACTTACAGTTCCACATGGCTCAGGAGACCTCACAATCATGGTGGAAGGCAAGGAGGAGCAAGTCACATCTTAAATGGATGGTGGCAGCCAAAGAGAGAGCTTGTGCAGCAAAACTCCCCCTTATAGAACTATCAGATCTCATGAGACTTATTCACTATTACAAGAACAGCACTGGAAAAACCTGCCCCCATGGGCCAGGCGCAGTGGCTCATGCCTGTAATCCCAGCACTTCGGGAGGCCAAGGCAGGCAGATCATGAGGTCAGGAGATCAAGACCATCCTGGCTAGCACAGTGAAACCCTGTCCCTACTAAAAATACAAAAAAAATCAGCCAGGCGTGGTGGTGGGCACCTGTAGTCCCAGCTACTCGGGAGCCTGAGGCAGGAGAATGGCGTGAACCCGGGAGGTGGAGCTTGCAGTGAGCTGAGACCACGCCACTGCACTCCAGCCTGGGCGACAGAGTGAGACTCCATCTAAAAAAAAAACCTGCCCCCATGATTCAATTACCTCCCACTGGGTCCCTTCCACAACACATGGGAATTCAAGATAAGATCTGGGTGGAGACACAGCCAAACCGTATCATATAGTGATAACAACAATGGCCTAGAAATTAGGAGACCTGGATTGCAGCCCTATCTCTGCTACTCATAGCTATGTAACCATGAGAAAACCATTTAATTTTTCTGTATATCAGCTTTCTTATCTGTAAAGTAATAAGGGATTAAATTAGATGATCTATAACTCCAATAGTAAAATTATATTGTATTTTGTATCTATAATCAATTACCCTTTGAGAGAGGGAGATGAAAGGTGTCTATGATATCTTTATGTAATCGGTTAAGTGATGAAGAAAGACAAGAGGTCAACAGAGATTTCTGACTTCATCTGGTAACTAAAGGTATTCAGGCACTTGATAGTAAACAAAGGCCAGGGGGAGAAAAGAGAAAGAAAGGGAGGGGATAGGGAGAAAACAGGAAAGAATCTCAATGGGCACCAAGAACCATGAGAATCTCACTACTCAGAAAGACAAAAGAACTTAATCAGAAGGATGCTTAGGCTGAGACAAAGATAAAAAGTGAAGAATCTAGACAAATCAAAAAGACTATTCCAACCCTAACCCCACTTTGGATGCCAGGCACAGAGAGTAAGATTCACTCACATATTCAATAAATATGTGTTGGTCACCTGCCCTATGTGGATTAATCATAATCTTTGTTTCATGACACATTATTGGTTTTGTTTTTTTGAGACGGAGTCTTGCTCTGTTGCCCAGGCTGGAGTACAGTGGCACGATCTCAGCTCACTGCAACCTCCGCCTCCCAGGTTCAAGTGATTCTTCTGCCTCAGCCTCCCAAGTAGCTTGGACTACAGGTGTGTGCCACCACGCCCAGCTAATTTTTGTATTTTTAGTAGAGACAGGGTTTCACCATGTTGGTCAGGCTGGTCTCAAACTCCTGACCTTGTGATCTGCCTGCCTTGGCCTCCCAAAGTGCTGGGATTACAGGGGTAAGCCACCATGCCCGGCCTCATTATTATTTTTTAATAAGACAATGAATACCCAGAGACCCAATCAAAGAACTAAATTCTAAATCTAAAACATTACCAGTGACCTACATTTAACTATCTGCCTCCCTTTGGAGGTAATCACTATCCTGCAATTTGAGTTATTGTTTTTTTTTCCTTTAGTTTTCACACACACACACACAAAATACACATATATATGCCTAAACAATGTTTATTTTGTTTGCTTTTGAACAATATAAAAAAGGCATCACAGTCTCACTCTGTCTTCTGGGACTTTCCTCTTTTTATTGAACTTTTTTTTTTTTTTTTGAGATGGAGTCTTGCTCTGTCACCCAGGCTGGAGTGCAATGGTGCGATGCGATCTCACCTCACTGCAACCTCCGCCTCCCGGGTTCAAACAATTCTCCTGCCTCAGCCTCCCAAGTAGCTGGGATTACAGGCATGCTCCACCATGCCTGGCTAATTTTTTTTTTTTTTTTGTATTTTTATTATAGATGGGGTTTCTCCATGTTGGTCAGACTGGTCTCAGACTCCTGACCTCAGGTGATCTGCCCATCTTGGCCTCCCAAAGTGCTGGGATTACAGGCGTGAACCACCGTGCCCAGCCAAAAAATACATTTTTATTACTAATCTTTTGTGGTTATATGTGCTACAAATGTCTTCTGTCAGTTTGTAGCCTGTCTTTTCACTTTCTTTAGGGTGTCTTCTAAAGAATGTAAGTTTTAAATTTTTTTCTTTTTTGAGACAGGGTCTCACTCTACTACCCAAGCTAGAGTGCAGTGGCATGATCATGGCTCACCGCAGCCTCAACCTCCTGGGCTCAGTGATCTTCCTTCCTCAGCCTCCTGACTAGCTAGAACTTACAGGCACGTGCCGCCAGACCTGGTTATTTTTATTTTTTGCAGAGATGGGGTATTGCCATGTTGCCCAGGCTGGTCTTGAACTCCTGAGGTCAAGCAATCCTCCCACGTCAGCCTCTCAAAGTGTTGGGATTCCATGTGTGAGCCACTGTGCCCGGCCAGAAGTTTTTAATTTTAATATAGTCAAATTCACCAATCTTTTATGATTTGTAATTCCATTTTTTCTATTCTCTGGAAGACTTTGGATAAAACTAAAATAATTTGTTCCTTGAAAGTTTAAAATTAATTTGTAAAATTATCTGGGCTTGGTGAGGTTTTTTGTGTGTGTGGAAATTTTTAAACAATTTCTATTTCTCTTATAGTATTATGACTATACAAGCTATTTCTTGTCAGATTTGTTATCTTTTTCTAGGAATTTATCCATTTTATCAAAGTTTTAAAATTATTAGCATAGCGTAGAGAACTCTCTTATTACCTTTTTATTTATTTTTTTAGGCAGTCTTGCGTTGTTGCCTAGGCTGGAGTGCACTGGTTTGATCTTGGCCGACTGCAGCCTGCCTCCTGGGTTCAAGCGATTCTCCTGCCTCAGCCTCTCGAGTAGCTGGGATTATATTATAGGCCCATGCCACCAGGCCTGGCTAATTTTTGTATTTTTAGTAGAGACAGGATTTCACCATGTTGGCCATGCTGGTCTTGAACTCCTGATCTCAAGTGATCTGCCCACGTCAGCCTCCCAAAGTACTGGGATTACAGGCGTGAGACACCGTGCCCCGCTTTATTACCTTTTTAAATTCTGCTGTATCTACAGTTGTACTGCTTTTCTTGGTCATTATATTATTTAATTGTGTCCTTTTTCTTCTTATCTAACCAGGGTTTATCTGTTCGGTTAGTTCTTTGAAATCATCTTTGGACTTCTTTGGTACTATCTATTGTACCTATTTTTATTTCACAGGTATTAGTTCTTACCTGTATTATCTCCTTTCTTCTATTTTGTTTGGTTTATTCTGTTGTTAGAGATGTTTTTAGGCCTCTGATTTTGGCACTTTCTTTTTTCTTTTGCGATGGGGTCTCCCTCTGTCAACCAGGCTGGTGTGCAGTGGCGTGATCTCAGCTCACTGCAACCTCCGCCTCCCGGGTTCAAGCGATTCTCCTGCCTCAGCCTCCTGATGGCACTACATTTTCTGATCTTTGTAACAGTTACAAATTACTAGAGGATATCAAGTAATAATCTATAAAGAATCTAGCACAATCCCCTTCATGTGGTGAACATGCAACTACATGGTGGCTATACCTTGTACAGAGACTATATCAAAAAAGCACAAAAGCAGACTAAAAAGAAACTAAGACATGAGCCAGGAAGACTGAGAGAACTCTAAATCAGATTCCTTTTCTGAGCTGGACTGATCTCCTGATTAGAATCTGGACTTCATTTTTACAATAAAATGCTTTATCTTGCATTCAATGTGACTAATATGTGTATGATTATAGACAGTTTAAATTTTAAAAGATGGTTGAGAGAGAGAAGAACAATGTCTCTAGAAATATAAGCCAATGGAAAGGACTCAAGCCTTCAGGCCTATGGATGTTTTCACATGTAAATTTACATGCACAAGTATACACAAACACAATCTATAATTGCCAATACCAAACATGTGTTCTACAAAAAACCTTGTTATGTCCCTGTTATTCCTCCACCCATTCCCAGGGCCAAGCCCCTGCTATGAATAAAACCATCATTTTTAACAGTAACTGGCCTCACCTTGTAAAGAATCTAAATTTCTAATAACAAAATGTAGAGAGAGGGAGAGACAATATGTATCCATGATCGGGAAGAGAGCTGACACAGACCAAGTATCCATAATGACAGAGGAACAGACAGGACAAATCATGTACTCACAAATGGATGCAATGTAAATAGAGTCAAGGTGGCCAGAGAGTATTTCTTACCTGAGTATCCAAAGGAAATACTGGAGATGGGGCTCAGGTAGATGCCTTTGCCATAGGCTGCTCCATGCAGCTTGCAGGGAAACACCAGGATGAGTAATATGAGCCTGGGCCCTCCCATGGCTATTTATTAGGCAGCTGCAAGGCTTATCCAGCCCTCTGTCCCTCCTTCTACCTTCTCATTCAAGTAACCCTAAGCACCTATTCTCGGAAAGCCAACTGGCTGAAAAGTGGATGCAGGTTAACCCGCTTGCCTATGAAATACCACATACTGATGCATTGGAGAGTGGGAAATGGTAGAACCACTGAGTCAGTCCCTCAGCATTCATTTTCCTGTCTCCAGGCCTTGGTACATATGCAGATTCCAAAAAAGAGGAACTACAGAACAGGGAGGCAGAAGGAGAGCCAATACACACTCCCTGGAGTCTCTCTGGGCATAGAAACAAGTCTCCCATATCTACTCCTTGAATGAATAGCCATATAAATTGAAAAGCTCTAATATATTAATTCATCACAGTGGCTACAATCAGCAATTCCACATTCCTGCTTACAGGTACATTCCCATTCTCCAAACCACCAAAAAAACGCAGCCTGAGGTCAAATACAACACAACAGCCACGTTCTCTATTCACACAGTTCTAACTTCCTCTCTAGGGAAATCCACAAGACAGGTTAGGCTTGAGGACACTGAGGCAAGAACAGCTCACTCTACAGGAGCCTTCCACAAAACTGAGTAGGGAAGGGAGTGGGCAGAAATAAATGGGAAAGGGGCACAGCCTCACCTGCAGTTTGGTGTAGGATGCATTGACCAGCCCATTGCGCAGGATCGAATGCCAGTTTTCAATGTGGGACCCACTGTAAGGCAGGGTAGAATACATGTCTCCTTATGATATGAGGTTCTCAGGAACACTCCCAAGACTGTCATGCCCACCCATTCTCACCCACAAAGGACATGAAGATGGACAGGTACACCTAGTGATGGACATACACATGGATACGGTCACAGGCATGCAAGATGTATGTGTGTGGTTAAACTCTACGTCTCTATTTCCAGTCCCATCCTCTCTTCTGTGCTTCAGCTACTCCCATCCTAAATCCTCAACTCAGTATTTTCATTTGCCTATTCTCCTGACATTTCCAATTCAATAAATTCATCTGAAAATCAACAAATTCATCGCTGACCCCAAATATGGCTTCCAGTTCTGACTTCATGTTCTATTTTAAGAAAACGGTTCTACCACTCCCTATAAGTTCCCTTTAATACCTCTCTTTCTTTCTCTTTCCCTCCTCTCACAATTAGATATAAATTGTGGATTTTTCCATCAAAGTAGCTTTCAGATCTATTTTCTCCAATCTATTTCTTCAGCCACATCTTTTCACATGTAAATGTCATTTTTCCTCAGCTACACCATAGTTTGAGAATAAAGATCACGTTATATGTACCTTTTTGTCCTCTATAGCACCTACCACAATAGCATTTAATAAGTATCTGCTGACTGGTTGATGGACACATGTAACACAAACCCATATCTCAAGGACATCCTTCTCGCTCATCCCCGCCCCCTTACCACCCCCACTGCCCAGCCCCCAGCCTCCTCACTGGAAGGCAAAGGTGCTGCCATAGAGCTTCTTGGCGGTCCGGAACCGAGCCTCCTTGGCAGGAGGGCTGCTCAGCAGGAGGAACTGGTGTGAGGTGTGCATGAACTTCAGCTGCTGCCCAGGGTGGGGGTGGAATCAGGAAAACAGAGCAGAAATCGAGATCAGGGAGGGAAGGGTTGGGGATAGGGAAAAAAATCAGGCTTGCATTAACCCCACACAAGGGAAATATGCTAAGGCCCAAAGACTAAGTTGATGGACAGAGCAAAGTAGGCAGATCTAGGACCAATATGATTAGCTGGCTTACAGCCCCTCCCTGCCCCTCACCAGAAATTTAAAGCATTTAGAAGGAGAATGGTCACTTACCCTGCTGAGAGGTAGTTTGACAATGTGTGACCTGTTGCTAGAGATGATCCTGGGAAGAAACAGAGAAAAAAATAAAAAGGATAGAATAATTATGTACTTAAGCTATCCTTCCTGAACAAGTAGTCTTCCTCTGCCCTCCGGAGAATAAGGACTCCTGGGCTGTCCAAATTGTGTGAAATGTCAAGGTCACTATCTAGATATTCCTGTGGGTGATAATGCTTGTGAATAAAAAAGTAAAAAGGAAGCTACTAACTAGACACGAGCTAATTATTGGGGAGTTAAACAATGGATGAAAAAAATAAAGGGGTGGGAGGAGGGCTGCTACAAGTAGAGAGTAAAAAGGGTAGAACAAAAGAAAGAGCACAGAGGTCACCTACAAAAAAAGAAAAAGAAAAAACAGAAAGAAGAGGTCTGAATTAGAATGGTGACAACTTATACCCAGGATTTAGACTCAGATTCAGCCATCCTTCCTGAGCTCAAGAGAAAACCTGAAAGCTCTCAGGAATGGGGAGATATGGAGAAAAAGTTACTGCCTAGGCTGGAAAAAGAAACAGAACAAACTAGAATGAACTTCTTTAGGAGTCAAGGACAAACTAAGCTCTATACAGGCTGAACACAGAAGACAGAAGAGAACAGACATAAAACATTGAGGGCTCAGCAAGAGAGCGCTATCTCCCAGGTGGATACAGTTTGTTGTTGTCTTTGTTTTTTGTGCCTCATCTATGTACTTGTGATGCCACCCCAGATGGTCTATGCCTAGTTATTCCTCAGGCTAAGAGGGCGAAAGCTGTGCACTGAGGAAGTACTGAAGGCTCATTAGGAAGAGGAAGGCAAACTAGAAAGGGAAAGCTATGTCAGGAAAACAACAGAAATCGAGATCAGGAAGGGAAGGCAGCAGGGACCGTCAAAATCTTCGATAGGAGAAGAGCACAGCAATAGTGCCTCAAGGCTCTGGACATTCTATATCATCAAGGAGGCCCAGAGACAGGGCAAGGGGATAGCAGGAGGAGACAGACCTCTCTGGATGCATAGAAAACTTAGTTGAAATTAACAGTGTTAATTCCTACATGCAAAGGACACAAAAACCTACTGATGGCGACTATAGTTAGTAACAATGTGTCATATTCTTGAAAATCACTGTGGTAGTAGATTTTAAGTGTTCTCACCACAAAAAATACATATGTGAGATAATGCATATGCTTATTAGCTCTACTGAACCACTTTGCAATGTATACATATTTCAAAACATGTTATACACAATATATGTAATTTTCTTTTTTTTTTTTTTTTTTTGAGATGGAGTTTCGCTTTTGTTGCCCAGGCTGGAGTGTAATGACACAATCTCAGCTCACAGCAACCTCCGCCTCCCGGGTTCAAGTAATTCTCCTGTCTCAGCCTCCCGAGTAGCTGGGACTACAGGCATGGGCCGCCATGCCCGGCTAATTTTGTATTTTTAGTAGACGGGGTTTCTCCATCTTGGTCAGGTTGGTCTCGAACTTCCAACCTCAGGTGATCTGCCCGCCTTGGCCTCCCAAAGTGTTGGGATCACAGGTGTGAGCCACCGCGCCTGGCCCTATAATTTCTATATGTCAATTTAAAAAATAAATTAACAAACCAAAAAGGAAAACAAACAACAAAACCTATTGCGAAACATGGAACACCTAAAGAGAACTTGAAAAATCATGTTAGCAGCACATCGTGGCTCATGGCCGTAATCCCAGCTACTTTGGGAAGTCAATCGGGAGGATCACTTGAGCCCAAGAGTTCAAGACTGGCTTGGGCAACATAGGGAGACTCCATCTCTATTAAAAAAAAAAATTAGCTGGGTGTGGTGGCCCATGCCTGTGGTCCCAGCTACTGGGGAGGCTGAGGTGATCACTTGAGCACTGAAGGGCAAGGCTACAGTGAACCATTATCGCACCACTGCACTCTAGCCTGGGCAACAGAGTGAGACCCTATCTCAAAAAAAAAAAAAAACAATTAAAATAAGATTAAAAATAATTTTTTTAAAAGAAAAATCATGTCAGAATTTGTGGGCTTTTTGTAGGATGTGTTATTTTCAAGGCAAGGTATATCAACAAACTCCAAGAAAAAGCAGCCATTATTGCCTATAACCTTGGGCAGGATGTTGAAATCACCACTAAAAGAAGGTACAGGTTCCATGTCCAATAACTCCCTCCCTCCCCGTAACCCAAGAAGGATAAGCCATTCTATCCATACCACTGCAGGAGAGGATGGGCCAGGGGATCCAACTTGTCCATCTGTTTCTTGATTTCCAAATATGAGCCCTGTAAGACAATGGCCATAACATTATCTCCCCGAGAGGTGGGAGCCTACCTGCTTTCTGCTTTTCACAGAGTGACTATTAGGATCCAGGGCAAGGTAGGCAACAAAGGCCACATAGAGGAAAAAGGAGATAGGGTTCCCACCCTCAAGGAGCCCCAGTCAGGCTGGGAAGACTCATAAATAAATCTGAAAATGACTGAAGATGCTTACAAAACAACATGCAGGTGGGTCTCCCTCATTTTATGCAATTCCTACAGCCCTAAAAAGTTGATTGTAAATCAAAAAATAAATAAAATCAATGTCCCAGGAAGATTAGGCTAAAGAATCCTGTAGTAAATCTTTAAATAAAGCAAAGTGTCCTCCTGACAAGTAAATCATTCCTCCTAGGTGTATCTTATGTGTAAATCTCAACTGTGATATACAGGATTTGCTGAGAAGAGGCCCACCTGTAAATGAGTACAAATGAATGTCTATTCATGCAGAGATTGCAGACGAGGGGTGGGGAAGTCTGGTGAGGGACAGCCTTGAGTCAAAGGATGGTCACCGCTCCATGTGGCTGCCCCACCCCTAGAAGGATAGAAGATGTAGGCCCCTGTGTCTAGTTCTTTACCTCCAAGCCCCCCTCCTCCTCACCCTCCCAACCCTGGGCAGAGGTCCTTCCTTCACTTCTTAACTCCCTAAGAATTATGGCAAAACATTAAATATGAACAACTTGTAAAGGAATTAACAGCAAAGGTAAAGATTGAGACACAAAGACTAAAGAGAATAAAGAGGAGTAACAGAGCTAACAAAACAGAGAACAAGAATTGGGAAGGTTAAAGAGGAAAGACTAAAAAAAAATACAGTGAGTAGCATCTCTAAATCTTCATCCCACTCCCACAAATTACAAACAGAATAGGACACTTGAACTGGGCAGGCAGAGAAGAGGGGACAGAGAGAAGGCAGAATACCTGGGTCATCTCCCGAATGGACATCACACTATCCAGAGCTTTCTGAAGCCGCTCATAATTCTTCTTCTGTGGGGAATCAATGGGAAGAGAAGAACCAGATAAAGAAAAGTAGAGGAAAGTAAGATGTGATAAAAAGGGGCTAGATGTACAAAAAAAGTCTAGGCCTAAGGAAACAACAGTATGTCATGGAAAGAGCATTAATGGTCAGACAGTTCTGGGGTCACATGTTTACCAGTTGGGAGTAATAGGGTAAGTTATTTGGCCTCTTAGAATCTTTAGCATCCCTTTATGCAAATGAAGATAACAACTATCACCCCCATAAAGATGTTCTGAGGATTAAATAACATACATAAAGAACTCTGTATAGTAATGACAGTAATAGTGAGGTACTATGCTGGGTACTTCCGGGTACTTCCGACGGTTAATTTTGTGTGTCAACTTGATTGGGCCATGAGGTACCCACTCATCTGGTCAACCATTATTTCTGGGTGTGTTTGTGAGGGTGTTTCTGGTTGAGATTAATATTTGAATCAGCAGACTGAGTAAAGCAAATTGTCCTCCCTAATGTGGAAAGGCTTTATCCAATCAGTCGATGACCTGAATAGAACAAAAAGGCTGACTCTTCTGCCCCACCCCGCCATGAGTTTGTAGAGTTTGTAGTTATTCCTCCTGCCTGATTGCTTGAGTTGGATTATCAGTCTTTTCCAGTCTTTGGGTTTGAACTAAAAAAAAAATTGGCTCTTCTTGGATGTTGAGCCTTCAGGCTTTCAGACTAGAACATACACCATTGGCTCTGATTTTTCGGTTTTGTTTTGTTTTGTTAGTTTGTTTTTTTGAGGCAGAGTCTCTCGCTCTGTCGCCCAGGCTGGAGTGCAGTGGTGCGATCTTGGCTCACTGCAACCTCTGCCTCCCAGGTTCAAGTGATTCTCATGCCTCGGCCTCCCAAGTCGCTGAGATTACAGGCGCCTACCAACATGCTTGGCTAATTTTTTGTATTTTCAGTAGAGACAGGGTTTCACCTTGTTGGCCAGGCTGGTCTTTAACTCCTCACTCAAGTGATCCGCCCGCCTTGGCCTCCCGAAGTGCTAGGATTACAGGCAGAAGCCACTGTGCCCAGCTTGCTCTGATTTTCAAGCCTTGGGGACTGGGACTAGAGCTGTACCACTGGCTCTCCTGGGTCTGCAGCCTGCTAACTGTAGATGTTGGGACTTCTCAGCCTCCATAATCATGTGAGGCAATTCCTTATAATAAATCTCTTTCTCCTCTCTCTCTATTTATCTCCTATTGGCTCCGTTTCTCTGGAAAACCCTAAAACAGCACTTTACATATATTACTTCTCATTTTTATAATGATCTGCAAAATAAATATTATCCCTTTCTACAAGATAAGGAGATTGAAGTTTAGAAAGGTTAAGTGACTTGCCTAATACCCTTCAACTGGGGACTAGCAGAACCTCAAATGGAATCCAGGTCTGTCTGGCTCCGAAAGCCCTTCTTCCCTATCATAATGTAACTAATATTAATTCTTCTCCTCTTTCTGTGTCAAACGTGGCTATTTACTGAAACAGCTAAACCACAGAGTTTAAGAGTTCTGTCCCTTATTCCAAGCCCTGTATATACCAGAATGTCAGCCTATAGTCTCCCACTATCTTTTACCATTTCTATTCCTTAGCCCTGACTTTCTCAAGTAACATACCTTAGGGTTAAAGGCCAGAGTCTTGGGATCAGTGGGGTCCACCACAGAGGGATAAGGCTCAAAGATGATGCTCTTTCTAGGGGATTCTAAAGCTGCCCTACACATGGCCACCAGCAGATCCACCACCTTAGGGGAAAGGAAAAAAAGGGGGCAGAAGCTAAATGATTTCCCAGTACTGGGAGTCACAGAGTATCCAGTATTTCTCTCTGATGTTCTTTTAAAAAGCAAGTATGTTTAAGCCTTTTAAAATAGAAAATACAAGCTCATAAAAATTCGAGTAATACCAAAGTAACTAAAGAAACATTAAAAAAACCATCTTCCTGCCCTTAAGCTAATCTCATTCCTCACAGGTAAGTACTAGTGAATTTGACGTATATCCTTCCAGATAATTTTCCTATGGAAATATTTTCTTTTCTTTCTCTCTCATTCTTTTTTAAAGAGACAGGGGCTCACTCTGTTACCCAGGCTGGAGTGCAGTGGCGTGATTATGGCCCACTGCAGCCTCGACCTCCCGAGCTCAAGCCATCCTCCCATCTCAGCCTCCCAAAGCACTGGGATTACAGGTGTGAGCCACTGTGCTCAGCCCATTATTTTCTTACATGGAAAGTTTTACTACGTATACTGTTGTATTTGCTTTTTTATATAACTATGTTAAAATTTTCTGTCCATAAATAATACCTATATAGTATGTCTACTCTAAGGACATCCCGTAATTTCTTTAACTGGTACCCCTACAGATGGGGTTGTATCCATTTTTTATTTTACAAACAATACGACAGTGGGTATCTTATACACAAAAGCATTTTTGGAAGTTAAATTCCAAGAATGAAATAGTTGGGTTCCTCTGTCTTTCTTGATCCCAATTCCCCAACCACGTTTCCCTCCCCCATACCTCTGCTCCAGTGGCCACCTCCTCTGCAGCTCCGGACATGACGCCCAGTGTGTAGAAGGAGAAGACACATAGTTCACGAGTACAGACAGCTGGCTGAAAGGATATATTAAACAGATGGTGGTGGGATGGGGTGTGCAATAAGGTGTAGGCAGAGACGGACAGTCCTGCCCTCAGACAACTCTGAAACAGGGTAGGAATTTGAGGCCCTCTATATCAGGAGAAAACTACCAATAAAGTCTTAATCAGAATGCCTTACTGGTAAGTTTGGGAGTTAACACTGTCTGCGCTATGAAGCCTTCCCTGATCTTCCTGTGATGTCAGATGCTCTCTTACCTGATTTTTAACAATGCTAATATCTCTTCTATAAACTTAACATACACTGTGATTTGTCTGTCTCCCATCTGGACTTAAGAGTCCTTGAGGACAGCATCATATCCAATCATCTTGGTTAATATCTGATCCCCATTTTTAAATGTCAGGTGGACTCTATCCTAAATATTCTCATATCCTCATCTCTCTAAACAGTACTGCTGAGATTTGTTTTCTAAGAAAAATCAACGATTTCTAGAGTATCAGGGTGTACAGACAGAATTTTACCTTGACCACAGACCAAGGAAGAAGGAAATAAAGGAGAGGAGTGAAGAGGACCTGGTTAAGGAAGAGGGTCACAGAGTAGGGACCTATACCTTCAGCATAGATCCATTTTGGAAGACATGCTGCTCATCACACACTACACAGTACTCATTCAATGTTGGAATCCTCTGCTCTGCATACTTCATGATCTGGGAAGAGAACAGATTCTAAGTCTTTTGGAAGTATTGGCACACACAGATATGGGAAATAATTTCAGCTTTTTTTTCCAGCTACCCTCCATCCTCCCAGCCCCATGCCTAAGGTAGGACATATTCTTAGGCTGTGTACTTAAACTGATGACTGTATGGTATAGTAAAAATAAGACCATGATGTTTGATTGAGAAGACCTGGGTTAACTTCCTACTTCTAATACTTAATGGCATATATAACTTTAAGCAAGTCAGTTAACCTGAGCCTTGGTTTCTTCGTTTATACAGCAGAGCGTTATTCACCTCATAGGGGTATTGCAAGAAATGAGATCATGTCCATGAAAGCATTTTAAAAATACAAAATGGGTGCTAATCAAACTATTAAAAGTACTTGTAATTATAGGCTGTCCTTCTGGGACAGGAGAGCATTCATTCCATGATTAGATGGCAGAAGGTCCTGAGAAGCCATTTCAACTACCTAGAACAATTAGCCAGTCCACTGGTAGTCAAAACTACAGACAATTCTGTACTGGGAAGATAGCAAAATCCAGAGCTAATGCAACAATATCCTGAAGTGTTTTTTTGTTTGTTTTGTGACACCCTGTCTTAACATAGCTTTTGTGCATAAATCAAGTTGTTCCCATTTCACATGACTTTAGGCTGGTAATAGGACATGCAAGAGACTTTATTCATTTAATGCAGATTTACCGAATGCCCATTATGTACCCAGCTCTGTGAAAGGTCTTCTTGATTATGAAATAAAGGTTGTTTTCTCAGAAGCTAAGCTTCAATAGGAGAGATGTGGCATGTTTATAAATTAATAACAATTCAAGGCAGCCCATAGTATGTGACACACAGGTGCCATATGAAACAAACAAACAAAAATCTTAACAGTTTAGTGAGGGGAGACATCACTTCTAGTTAATGCATTGGAGTAATGGCAATTTTATGGAAAAGGTGCCATCTGACTCTTGATGGCAATAGGAAGATATAAGGAATGACATGAACAAAGGTAACAGAGATGCAAAAGTGAAAGCATGCCCAGGGAATAAAGAGATTTTAAAAAGCAAATGACCAGTAGTAGCTGAGCAGTGAAAGGGGTCTGTGAAGAATACTAAAAATCACTTGAGCAAGGGCTATTGGGAATCATTAGGGAAATGAGTGTCAATCTCACTCTCATCTCATGTCATATGAGTCTCGACACCCACACACTTAAAACTGGCAGTGCCTCATTGGCACTTGATCATAAGTGGTAAGTGTCTTTCTAGTAATGTTGTCAGTTTCCTGAAGATGGGAACTATGCCTTCTTTCTTTCTACCATTAGTTTTGGAAGCAAAGCAATTCAGGAAGTATTTGATTGAGGAGCTGGGAGGTGTTAGGAGACCAAATGGGTCAGACAACAGGAAAGGGTTTTGGAGTGACGATTTTGACTTGATTACCTGAACAAGGAATCCGTACTCCAGAGTGGGAATGTTCTTGCAGTGACCACTGACCTGTAAGAGTAAAAAGACAGACCCCATGAACCTCCTATGAAGCTGGGGCCTAGACAGACCTGACTATTGCCCATCACCTAGGACTCTCCTAAAGCAGCTAAACCTTAGCTCAGAATCCCAAAGCTGGAAAGGAGACTTTTAGACATTTTTGCCAAAGGTGCTGGAAAAGGGCTTACCTATTCCTTAACCCTCCTTCAAAGTAGGTGGAATATGTTAGTACAGCAGCTACAGTTAACTACAGTCCCCCTCACAAACTAATAAAATCATACATGACTTCTCCTTGAGATTCCCATCTCCAGACTCTCTGCTTCACGGTCTATCAGAGAAGCTTGCCAGACAGTTTAGACGTAAGTTTTTTACTGTTAAAAAATGTGTTCCAGCTGGGAGTGGTGGCTCATGCCTGTAATCCCAGCACTTTGGGAGGCGAAGGCAGGTGGATCACTTGAGCTCAGGAGTTCAAGATTACCCTGGCCAGCATGGCAAAAGCCCATCTCGACAAAAATATGAAAAATTAGCCAGTTGTGGCATGCGACTATAGTCCCAGCTACTCAACAGGCTGAGGTAGGAGGATCATTTGAGCCTGGAAGGCAGAGACTGCAGTAAGCAGAGATTACCATTGCCCTCCAGCCTGGATGACAGAGTGAGACCCTGTCTCAAAAAAAAAAGAAGTGTTCCATTCTACTCACTCATGGTACCTACCTAGGTTTGATTTATGATGCCTAGACAACCATACCCCCACCTCATTTTGAGAAACTACACTCCCACATTTCCACTCCCAACCTCCTGACAGCCAAGTCAAACCCTCCCCAGCCCATGTACCAAAGGAGAGGTCCGTGCTGGGGGAGGGAGGCCCACGTGCTGAGGGCACAGGAGACCTGCCTGGGGGCTGGGAGGGTAGCCAAACACCTCCACTTTGGGGTTCTTCATGGTACAGGAGATGGAACGGTTCATGAGACGCCCAACCCGAAGCTCTGGTACACCTAGTTTGCCTTTCAGCATGGAGTCCTGTATGATAGGGAAACTGGGAGACCTGGAGAGAGAGAGCAAAGAGAAGTGATAAAACTGGGGATTTCATAGGAGCCCTACAGGGTACTGGAGATAAGTGAGCCCTAAGCCAAAAGTTCTAAACCAAAGAAAGACAAACTCATATCTGAGGAAAGCTGCATTGTATCTTAAACACTATTAAAACAAGTAGATCACACATATGAATTTAAATTTTTATGTCATCATCTGTGGGTTCTTCACATTGGGACACTGAGGGTGGGCAGACGCAGAGCATAGGTTATTATGTTCCTAAGCCAAGTATGGAATAATCCCTTGGAAAGGCTGCCTGTTTTTCTTACTGAGAGAGAGAGAAAAACAGAGAAAGAGAGAGAGATTAAGTGTTAAACACTGTGCTGGGCAAAAAGTAGCTGCATCCCAAACGGCCTAATACTGACTATCTGACTGTCAACAATGATTCCTGGGAAGCTACAAATCTGGGTTTGTGTCTGCCTTAGGAAAATGTAGACCTGGGGTCAAAGAATGGAGCAATATTTATTTCCAGAAGCTAGCAAGGAATTACTGCCTGTTCTCTGACACTTTCCTCTTAGGATGGGGAAACAGATCAGGACAAAAGAAAAGAAAGATGGAAGATTCAACCTACATTTCTCCAAATACATATCACGAGCTAGGTATTCTGTTTTACATAAAGGATTAGGTATTAACATTGGGTAAGGGGTAGAAAGGCAAGGACACATAGGGAACAGGACCATATGAGTGGTGTCAGTAGTTAAAGAGACAGAATTCAGGAAAGAGAGGGGACAGAAAAGTTTATGTAATCAAGAAGGTGGGGGGTGGGGGCTATCACAAGGTGTTTACAGATGATCAGCTTTAGGGAGCACTTACTTGGGGATGGGTGAAAAGATGCTGAGGCCAGCTCGGAACTTCTTGATAGTACCACTTGCCTTGAACCAACTGTGCCTCTTCTCCTGCTGGGTCTTCAAGAAATCGTTGCTCAGATGTTTCCATTGTTGAGATGTAAACATACCCAGGATCCTGAGGGATCAAAAAGAATGAGCTTAGGCAAGATGAGGCAGGGTCAAGAAGTAAGGACTAAGAGAGGCAAATAATCTAAAATTCAGACCCAGGGACTACAAAACTAGTTGTGGCAGGGAAATGTGTATATGAAGACCCCCTAAAATGATCTTAGTAAATAAAAAAATCACCACCCCAGAGCACCCCTTTACCCTAAAGGATACCTATCCTAATGGACCAGAAAAATTCTGAGATGCTTTGCCTTTAGAGGCAGATTTCAAAGGTGAGTCTTCGAAGGCTGCAAACCTTGAAATCTATTGCCAAGAATGACTATACTGTTGACAGGGAAACAGAAGTGGTAGGATGGAGGTGAGCACCACTTTGTTCCTTGTGAGTCATGAAGAAAGGGAGTAGGGACATAAGGGGTACTGACATTGAAAAATTATATTCCCAAATTTATGGTTTCCAATTTGAGCTACACCCTTAGCTAGATTTGTCAATCCTTTCACTTGTCCTTGATCAGTTCTCTCTAGCATTACTCTAAGGTATTGTTCTAAATCCTTATTACCTTCTTTAAGTTACTAACTTCATCTACAACCAATAACCCCTCTTCTTTCTTAAGCCATCAGATATCAGTTCCCTTAATTTTCCAACCCTACTATAAAATCTATTTATATTTCCACCCTACCTCGATCCCTCCATTTTCTGGAGGTAAGGTGACCCTTCTACCTAAGATCAGTCCTTCGATTTGTGCTCTAGATCTCAGCCCTGACTTGCCTTTTTAGGGACCTTGATGTGTCAATCATTCCCCTTTCCTCTCAGTTCCTTTCCAAAAGTCAACAAAAAACGGCAACTTTCTGCACCTTAGTCTAGTTAACCTCTCCCTGTTGCTTTCCCATCCCCACCCAAATTTCTCAACCCATACTCATTGTTTCTATGTTGTTGCCAACCACTCACCTCTCAAATTTCTGTATTCTGGTTCCTACCTTCATCACTAAAATTGTTCTCATCCTGATGCTAAATCCAATGGAAACTCCCAGGTTCTTCCCTTATCTTCTCTGGCATCTGGCCCTCCTTGCAGAACCTGCCCTCCTTTGTCTTCTGTGCCACCTTTCTCTTCCTACATTACTCTGACTTACCTGCAGTGTTACTTCTTCCTCTGCCTACCGTGCTGGTTTCTTCGAGATTTTGTCTGACTGTTTAAGGGTATTTTGTCCTTGATCCTATCTTCTTTTCCCATTATCATGCCCTCCTTTGGCAATCTCATATTCACTGGCTGTAATTTCTTCCCACACACACTGATGCATATCTTCAACCCTAACTTCTCCGGTAAGTAGCAAATTGACATTTCGGATAAGCATCTCCACCAGCATATCCAAAAGTTACTTTTAAATAACATGCCAAAAATGGAACTAATTACCTATCCTCATCCTACAAAACTGCTCCCTTCTCATATCCCTATTTACATTGGTGGTATCACAATTTACCCATACATCTAGGTTGGAAACCTACAGGTATTTTCCACTATTCTTTGGCCCTTATGGCTATATTCAATACATCTAAATCAGTCTTCAAGTCTTATTGACTTTATACCTCACAAATCTTTCTAATCTGTCTCTCATCTCCATTCTCACCTATAATCACACTTTAGCTCAGGCCTTTAGCATCTCTTGTCTTGACTTTTACAAAAGCAACCTATTACACTAGTTCTGGTCTCTTGTCTCATCCCCTCCTACCCATTTTGTACAATGCTACCAGAATGGTTTTTAAAAATTAATCTGACCACGTCATTTCTTTGCCTAAACCCTTCAATGTTCACACTGCCTACAGGATAAAAGTCCAAGACCCTCTCTAACTTGAACCCTTCCCTATTCTCTGGCTTTGGCTTCTACACCCCCAGCTTGTATTTTACCAGCAATATTTAACTACCTGAAGCTCCCTACACATATACTGCTTTATGTGACTAAGCCCCTGCAAATGTTATGCACCCTCAGAATCTGTCTACATGGACAACTCTTACCCATCTTTGAAAATTACTAATCATTGGCTGGGTGCAGTGGCTCACACCTATAATCCCAGCACTTTGGGAGGCTGAGGCAGGTGGATCACTTGAGGCCAGGAGTTCGGGACCAACCTGGCCAACATGGAGAAACCCCATCTCTACTAAAAATGCAAAACTTAGCCAGGCATGGTGATGGGTGCCTGTAATCCCAGATACTTAAGAGGCTAAGGCACAAGAATCACTTGAACTCAGAAGGCAGAAGTTGTAGTAAGCCAAGATCATGCCACTGCACTCCAGCCTGGGTCAAAGCAAGACTCTGTCTCAAAAAAAAAAAAAAAAAAAAGGAAATTATTAATCATCACCCTTTCAACAGACAAGAGTCTCTCTTCAGTGTCCTTTCTAAACCTTACATATTCACCTGTATTAGAATATGTATCCAGTGGACTCTATTTGAAACTTCACTGAGAGTGGAAAATATGCTTCATTTCTTTGTATACCAAATACTTAGCTTAATGCTCAACACATTCAATAAACTAAAATTAAATCCCTAGAGACTTACTCTGAAGAAACCACTAGAGAAATATGAATAGCATGACTCTGATTCCAGGGTAGTAAAAATGCTAAGTAGTGAAGCCTCTTTTACCTCTAGAAAGTCTCAGGTTCTGACACCCAAGAACCATACACTCTCTCTCCACAACCTTAAATCTGGCTCCCTAAATTTATTTTAGCTTTTCCTGGGCATATTTCAGAAAGACATTTTTGGAAGGAGGTATTCCATCCAAGGCTCTGCCTGTCCATCCATACATTTCCATCTCTCTTTCCTTCCTTCACATGTCCATGACCAGAAAAGACCAAAGTTCTTACTTTTTCAACTGAAGACCCAGCCCAAATCCTTCCTTATTTGATGGCTGGAAAACCTCAATTGATGGTTCTGCAAAGAGAAGAGAAGGCTACTAGTAAGTATGTATCTCTTGACTTCCTGGAGTCCAAAGCTCAGGGGAAGAGCTTCTGTAAATTCTAAAGATCATAGCTGCTGGGTACTCTAAACAGTAATGGTGGAAGAAAAAAAAATCTGAAGCAGAAGGCAGATTCTAGAAGCTCTCATATGAATCTGAACTATCTTCAGTAGGATGTTGAGAAAAGGAGGAGAAAGAAATTTTATCTTGGAACCAGAGAAAACAATGTCATTAGGCAAGAAGGCCTTTAGGGAATGGTTATCAGGTGACAGGGGCTGAAGACACCAATTACACGGGACTAAAAAGCCCCTACCAATAGCCTGCAGATTGAGCCCAAGGACCTTGTTCCTAATTTTTTTCTACCTTAGTTAACTTAGGGCTTTGGATTAGACCACACTCAGACCACCCACTTGCCCAAAGTCACTGCCTTTACCTGGTCCATCTAGGTACTGGGAGAGAGAAAATCGCAGCCTCAACACAATAGGTTCTGTCCGGAGGACCTTCCAGGCTGTAGAGACTTCCTCCTAAAAGAAGACGGGAAATAGTTTCCAGTTTAGCAACATACAGGAATGGACCTGAAATTTCCCCTATATGACACACACATGCACATGACAGTACACACCACTGTCTGCTGAAGGTCTAGGAAAGACAAAGATGAAGAATATATGCTCCAAATACAGCACTCGGGAACAAGACTCCTGGCCTACATGACAAATTCCACAAGTCCAGCTAGACATGTTGTTGGCAGGTACTAGCCCCACTTACATCGAGGAAGCTGATGTTGATGTGGAGGTCAATGTCCACGTCATCGATAGTTCCATATTCTCTATAGAGATACAGGTGACAACAGGTGAGACTCATTAAGGGAGAAAGAAGGGAATAGAAACTGAGGTGGAAAGAGAACTTAGCCTGGGGACAGGAGAAAGGGAAAAGTGGACAACAGTTTTGTACCTAGGGTCTTAGCTACAGCCTTACACCACTTACATGATCAGTGTCTTCTCCCAGGCCAAAAGCATTTCTTACCTGAAAGGTGAGACTACTGGCCCAGAGGGGTCTAGGATAAGAGGGAATTCCTAAGAAAAGTGGCCTTACTTCTCTACTCTCTACTGTCAGCCAAGCTCATTTATTCTGAGCATTTTCTATCATTAAGTTCATAATTTATCCCACTATCATATGATAAAAAGAAAAACCTCTAGCCTTTTAACAACTCAGAAAGAAGTGACTTGCTCCCCTGCCACCCCTGAAGCAGAGTCCCACCTGATGGATACAGAGTTCTCACTGTAGATCTCCTTCACGGCTTCAATGTCTGCATCAAGCTGTGGGTGTCGATACAGGTCAGCTGCACAGCTCCCCTGAGATAGTAGCAAAAATGGTGGTGGAGAGAGGTGGAAAAAGACAAGGGAAAGAGAGAGATGATAACAAAAAGAATATGAAGAGACACCAGGAACAGGAGAAATCAGACAGTAATATAGGGGAAGTGAAAGCCACTTATGTGAAGGGGTTCTCAGTGGTGACCCTACCAAGGGATTTCATTAACAGAGGTCTGCATTTCATCACGACTTTAAAAAGGTTCAGCATACCAAATGTAGGCTTTTGCTTGGAGTTCACTTCCTTAAATCTCCAGCTTTTCCTCTCAGACCTTGACCAGGATACCTCCTATGACAACTCAGCACAAGCTGAAGTTACAGGTTTCCTAAGATTGGTTCTATATGAAGAGTATTCTGAGAGTCTGGGTATTTCTGCTCAGGGCTGTGCCTGGGTAGTAATGGCATTGAGCAATCGCTGGCAGAATAATCTTTTAAGATGTGACCCTAATGAATGAAACTACCCCCACTGGCTAGTGTTAAGAGTCAGAAAATAATTATGTCTAATTAAGAACATATGGGTAGTCTCCACATACAGAGGATGTAGTTTACTCTGGTGGAACAAGTATGATTCCAAAGAAAGAGCAAGGGCATGGGATCAGCTCTGACAAGACCATGCTCAGACCACACCAACATTATAACCTCATCTCATCTGTGCTCCAGAACCTCTTTCACTCCTGATGTATCCAAAGAGCAGCACACATCTAGACCATCCAACATGGGGGTCTTGGGAGATGGAACCTCACCTGAACTCCATAGAGAAATTCCTCTGATTCATTATCTCCCTCCGAGTCGTCATCATTCCAGAACTGGCCTTTGATGTCCTAGTGATGAGAAATAAGGATATCATGCTTTGTTAGGTCCCTATTATCCCATGGAAGCGGGTGGGATGATATGATGGGAAACAGATTCCCACAAAGATTGGGAAAAGACAGAATAACTGAAGCCCTGATCCCTTTACACCTTTCACTTCACCCTTTGGGAGAGTCTCAGTCTCTTCCTGATATGATCATATCCATAGACTAGCTCTTAGTGGGACAGAGGAAAAAAATCTAGGGAATTTTGGCCTTCTGAAGTCTCAGCATGATGATTGAGAGGCTCTGGTAGCCAGTAGGAGAGAAATGCAAATGACTTCAATGTCAAGTTTGATTCCTAAGCATATCTCAGTTCCAGTACAAGCTGGCCTCTTCCAGGATCATTACCTAAGACAGTTCCCAAGCATACCTAAGCTCTCGTCTCATTATTTTCTTTCTATCCTTTAAAGTACTTAACTCTCCTCTCTCTCCCCAAGAAAACCCACCTACACAAACGCACCAAGTAATACTGTTTCTGTGCCCCTTCCCTTTCCTTTAACTTCAAATAGCCACTCTATCTTCCATAAGGGTAGAAGGGAAAATACCAAGAAAGGGTGAGATCTGCACTTTGTCTCCTCCACCCTTTGAACAATCAGTTGGGGAGGTGGGCAGTCAGTTCTCACCATTGGGTCAGTGGGTCACACACACTCTCAGGTCAGTGCTAGGCAGCACCCCTCCATACCACCAGCCGAACCAAGGTCAACGAAATCGGCATTTAGGAGACCACAAAAGGAGGGAAGGTAGGGCACGATGTCAGGGACAACTGGAGATCTGTTGGGGATGGCAGGCTCTGCTGCTGTGGTGGTAACAAGTCACTGTCCTGTGGAAAGTAGAAAACAATGGGTTTCATCACCATTTAATAGCTGGGTGGTATATATACAGGCACACATATTTATGAATACACTTTTCTTTTGAGACGGAGTTTCACTCTTGTCACCCAGGCTGGACTGCAATGGCGTGATTTTGGCTCACTGCAACCTTCACCTCCAGTGTTCAAGCAATTCTCATGCCTCAGTCTCCCAAGTAGCTAGGATTACAGGTGCCCGCCGCCATGCACAGCTAATTTTAATATTTTCAGTAGAGATGGGGTTTCACCATGTTGGCCAGGCTGGTCTCGAACTCCTGACCTCATCTGATCTACTGGCCTCGGCCTTCCAAATTGCTGGGAATACAGGCGTGGACCATTGCACCCGGCCATTAATACACTTTTATTGGCCGGGCGCGGTGGCTCAAGCCTGTAATCCCAGCACTTTGGGAGGCCGAGGCGGGTGGATCACGAGGTCAGGAGATCGAGACTATCCTGGCTAACACGGTGAAACCCCGTCTCTACTAAAAAATACAAAAAATTAGCCGGGCGTGGTAGCGGGCGCCTGTAGTCCCAGCTACTTGGAAGGCTGAGGCGGGAGAATGGCGTGAACCCAGGGGGCGGAGCTTGCAGTGAGCCGAGATCGCGCCACTGCACTCCAGCCTGGGAGACACAGCGAGACTCCGTCTCAAAAAAAAAAAAAAATACACTTTTATTATACATACAGATACTTGCATATAAAAAGACATGCTTGTATGCATATACATGCACACTTGCACATGTAGTTCTTTATAGATAATGAAACACAAAAGCACTATATACAAGATATTGCTATTCTACTTAAACTGGAAAGCTGGGATTAGAGCAAGACCTTGCTCTAGCTCATAATGTTACAACTCCTAAAGCCAAAAGTGATGGTGGCAGGACAAGATGCTTATGTTTACTCTGTCCGTTAATTCTTCAGAGTACCAACTCACACCAGAGTTAAGATTCAGAATCGGATTATTTCTAGACTCTTTATTCTTAGTTATTTCTCCATGTTGAGCCATTATCTCTCTTTAAACATCAGTATTACTACCTATTATATGGCAATGATAGCTAACTTAAAAAGTCCTCAACGGCTGGGTGCAGTGGCTCACACCTGTAATCCCAACACTTTGGGAGGCCAAGGTGGGCGGATCACCTGAGGTCAGGAGTTCAACACCAGCCTGACCAATGTGGTGAAACCCTGTCTCTACTAAAAATACAGCTACTGAGGAGGGTGAGGCAGGAGAATCGCTTGAATCCAGGAGGCGGAGGTTGCAGTGAGCCGAGATCGCGCCATTGCACTCCAGCCTGGGCAACAAGAGCAAACACTCTTGTCTCAAAACAAAAAGTCCTCAACAACAACACTGAACATCTTTTGCCAGTTATGATCTCAGTTGTCATTGCCAAAATAATGCCCTAGAGTCAGCTTGGAACCTGCTTTCCAAATAAAAATGCAACAATTATCCAAAAAAATGCTTAGAAAAACACTTAATCCAGAGCCCTTTCATATACAGTTCCCTGCTTGCTTCTAATCTCACAGACTCCTAATCCTATACCAGCAACTTTTAGCCCCACTAAAGCCTCCACATATAGCAGAAAAACAAAACAAAACAAAAAACTCATCTGTGAAATTATGAAGGCTTTAATGGCTGAAGATGGCAAAGTTATCCTAAGAGCAGGCTAAAAAAGCTTTCTGCTGATCTCTAGTCCAGCAAGTCACTAGCTCTGCATATATTTCAGTTGAAAACACTCCAACCTCAAACAGAGGTGTTCTTGGTCTCTAATACAGTTCTTCTTCTTCTTCTTCTTCTTCTTTTTGTTTTCTGACAGAGTTTTGCTGTGTCGCCCAGGCTGGAGAGCAATGGCGCGATCTTGGCTCACTGCAACCTCCGCCTCCCGGCTTCAAGCAATTCTGTCTCGGCCTCCCAAGTAGCTGGGATTACAGGTGCCCGCCACCACGCCCAGCTAATTTTTGTATTTTCAGTAGAGACAGGGGTTTCACCAGGTTGGCCAGGCTGGTCTCCAACTCCTGACCTCAGGTGATCCACCCACCTTGGCCTCCCAAAGTGTTGGGATTACAGGCATGAGCCACTATGCCTGGGTGGTCTCTAATAAAGTTCTACTGAATGTCACGTTTCCAGATTAGTGATTCTCTGACTGGGGTTGGTGGACCTGTAGCATCAGTATCATCTAGGAACTTGTTAGGAATGCAAATTCTCAGACTCCTCCTAAGACCTACTGAATTAGAAACTACAGAAATGGCCAGGCACTGAGGCTCACGCCTGCAATCCTAGCACTTTGGGAGGCCCAGGTGGGCAGGTCACCTGAGGTCAGGAGTTCAAGATCAGCATGGCCAACATGGTGAAACCCCGTCTCTACTAAAAATAAAAAAATTAGCCGGGCATGGTGGTGCACACCTGTATTCCCAGCTACTCGGGAGGCTGAAGCAGGAGAATCGTTTGACCCGAGGAGGCAGAGGTTGCAGCAAGCCGAAACTGCGCAAAAAATAAAGAAATTCCAGAAACTGGACCCAGTATCTGTGTTTTAACACACCCTCCAAGTTGTTCCGATGCATAAAATTTGAGAACCACTGTTCCAGTTCTAGATCCTTGTGTGTTCTAAGGACCTGTGGTTCATTCCTTAGATACCAACTTAAATCTGGTAACTAAGCCAGGATGGGAACAAAAGGCACAATGCCAGAGCAGAGCCAGCATAGGAGTCTTCCAGCCGATAGTGTTGCCTGATCTCTCAGAAACAACATGCAAAAGGAAAGTATAACTGAAGTTCTTAGAGATGGAATGACCTGATCACTGAGATTTGTTTTAAAATACTACCCTGGCACACACACATAAAAAAAGGAAGGAGGATAATAGATGAAATAAATATAGCAAATAGCAAAATGTTGATTACCAATGAAGCTAAGTGAAGTACATGAGGGTTTTCTGGTAATCCCTACCTCCCTACTTTTGTGTAAAGTTGAAAAGTTTCAAAATAAAAAGTTAAAAAAAAAATCAGAAGCTACTCTAATGGACTCTCCTCAGAGTCAACTCTAAATGTTAACAGGAAGATTAACCAAGGCTCTACAATTGCCTCATTTTGCTGTTTGCTGTTCTTCAAATTCACCAAGCATATTCCCATCATATTCCCAAGCATATTCCCACCACAGGGCCTTTGTCCCTGCTGTTTCCCTTTCTCGGAATGCTTTCCACCCATATATCCACATGGCTTGTTCCTTCACTCTTCCAGATCTCTGCTCAAAGGCCACCCTGACCATCCTATTTATTGAAACAGCAACAACTCAACACCCACATACTAGCACTCTCTATTTCCCTTCCCAGCTTTATTTTTTTCCACTTACCATGTTCTAACACATGAAATGTTTATCAGAATATACACTCTGGTGGCAGAGGCTTTGACTGTTTTCAGTCTACATTCTTAGTCCCTTAAAACATTTCTTGAATGAGTGAATGAATGAATGAACCCTCTGCTGGATACTGAAGTCTAATGGGAGATATATACAATAACCTACATGTTTCCACACATAGACAAAAATCACACAAAAAATGATTTTAAAAACCAAAACTTCATTCACCTTCAAGAGTAGCTGAGAACCAGAATGTGAAGATCTTGGGGTGAGGTTCGCGAGATTTGAAAATAAACAGTCAAGTGCTGATCTGGATGATCACAGAGAAGTAAAGAGGGAGGCACTAAATGTCCAGCCTGGGTTGCCCTGGCGTGAGGGGTAGGATGATGGCAGCGTTAGGCCAGAAATGCCAACTTTTCACGGTCTTTGTCGCTGCAGAAGTCAAGAAAAATTTAGCCTCTTTCCAAGGGCTGTTGCTGCTTGGTTTCTGTTGCTATCACAAGGAGAAAAAGGTAGTTGAGAGGGAGATCGTCTCGTTCAAGGAAGAGACAGTTCAGAGATTACCAGCTTTTTCAAACCAGGCTGCTTTAGTGAAAGGGACTTGTTCCCTCTCCTCTCAATGCCCTTTCCTCTGGAGAGGTGGAAAGTGGATTTAAAAGGTGAAGAGTTGGAAAAGGAAGGTGATGGGTCATGGAATTCACAGAATCACAGACACGTTTTAAAAAACAAGCCGGAAAGGTGGCCTAATTCAAAGCTTTCATATTACTCACAGAATACTTAGACCTATAGAGGTTGAGCAATTTGCTTAAGGTTAGGAGTACAGAAGGACTGGGATGTAAAGACATTGGACAGGTCCTAATTACATCTAATCTTCACGTGGTGTGCTTATAATTGAGTTGTTCATGAATCAAGCAAGAAAGGCCTATCTGATTTATCTAAATGAGGTAAAGAATGGGACCTTACAAAGGAAGTTGGGCCAAAAATAAGATTATATGACGAGTGTCCAGAGAAGGTGTTAAACTCAGCAACTAATATAGAACGTTTTATGAATTTCCACGGGAATAAGTCAAATGTAAACGAGCAAGTCTGGATCACAAACGTCTTTCCCTAGGCCATGGGCGCTTCTCTGGGTGTGACAACTTCACGTCTAGTCAAAGCAGCTTCAGAGCTCAACGTTAAAAATGGGGGTTGGGCTCCCGGCTTTGTGGTCCTGGAAGAGGTTACCCCACTCCATCCCGTGTGCTCCCTTCTCAGGACTAGGCCACTAAACAAAGACTACTACGAAGAATCACTGAGGGGCGATTCCCGCAAGGCAGCGCTATCTCGGGCACCCAGTAGGGAGAGAGGACAGGGCTGCCCCCACCCCGCGAAAACACTCTCTGGCACCCGTGCTTCCAGGACAGGCCCTGAGGCCTCTCCCGGGGAAGCAGTTACACCGGTTCTCCGGGGCTCCCCTGAAGACCCCAAAAACACTCAACACCTGCCTCCCCAGGGAAGACGCTCTGTGCCCGATCTATGCCGCTCGGTCGCCGGGCCTGAGAAGCCTGTCCAGCCTAGGAGGGACCCTCGGAACCTCCCGGTCCAAGCCCCTCACTTCGTCCACCCCTGCGGAGGCGGGGCGAACCCCGCACCCTTCCCGCGGCCCGGTCGCACCGCCCCGTGCCCGTGGTGGCGGCCCCACAGGCCAGCCTCGCGAGTACTCACGGCGACCCCGGGCCGCGCGCGGCCGCAGCCGACGGGACGAGCGGCCCGGGACGCCCCGCGGGGGCGGAGCGGCAGACCAAGGGGCGGGGGCCGGGCCTGGCGGGCGAGGTCGCACACCCCACGCCTCGTCGTTCCGTCACGGGCGCGCTCAGCCACTCTGCGCACGCTCGCGCGGTGACACCATGGCACGTGGCCCGCTCCTAACCAACAGCCTGACGGCCCGCTCCTGGGCGCGCCTCAGCCGCCGACGCCAGCCCTGGGACGCCTGCGCGACAGCAGCTAGTCGGGAAGGGGTGCGGATCGGGGGTGGCGCCTGCGCCGTGGGTCGGGGAGGCAGTGGAGAAGGAAGAGGGACTCTGGGGGCGTGCGGGGAACCTTCCAAAGGAGAATGCTTTCATTTAGCGCCCCGTGTGGTTGGGAGGAACGAGCAGGGAGGGCAACCCAGATTGCTTGTAGGCTGGGAGTCCCCTCGCTGGAGGCTGGGGCTGGCAGGTAGAGACTGAGGGAAGTCCTGAGGCTCTGCTGACTGCTGGATTCTCTGGTTCGATAGTGGAAGTCGAACACCTCGGGCTTTAAAAAATTCTGACATTTAACTTATTTGTTCCCCGGTAGCTGCAGCGTGATGGAAAGCACCCTAGCCTTCTAGTCAATCTGGGTCTAAAGCTTAGGTTTGGCACTTACTGATGGTGCAGCCTTAAACAATGACTTTCACTTTGTGAGTCTGATTTCTCCTCTTTGAGGTGGAGACAGTAATACGTGTTTCTTGGAGCCGTTGTGGTAAGGATGAACTGAGATAGTGTTACGTTGAACCGTATGAAATTGCTATTTTTGTAGTTTCTAAACAGTCCAATACCTTCAATTTCATACGATTCCAACTAAGCCATGTCAAGTAACCAGCAGAGTACCTGGGACTAGGAAGTAGTCCATACATGGAAGCTGTAATTGTGGTTATTATGGTTATTAACCCTAGACATGGCCAGACCTCCTTCATCCTTATCAGTCTTGGGGCTTCCACGTGACCCTCTTTTCCATCAGCACTAATGGGAAAAGGCTTATCTTAGACCTACTCTGTTTCCTCACTCCCTCTTTGTAGCTGGACACTGTACACACAAAGAAAGCTTTGGCTCTGAATGATATAAACATGTCATGTCTATCCCTCCTAAGCTGGTCTCAGAAGTTTCCCAGTTAACTTTTTGTTGTTGGCTGATTTACATTTGCACATTCTCAGCCTCTCCTTTCTAACTCCTTTCCCTTTTGATGTCCCCTCTGCTCACCTTGCCACTCAGCCTGGGCCACAACACTGTCTCAGTATGAGTTTGTTACACCTATTGCTTATAGTAACTGAAAAAAGTGTGGGATCAGTATAGCCTCGGTTTCAGAGTGCAGAAGTTCAGAGTAGTAGGGGAAGGAGTCGGGCTTGCTCTCTAAAACAACTCACCATCAAGGGCCCCATAATAGCTTTTGAGAACCAAGTGTGTATGGGAGTGTTGGAACATAAGCAGTGTGCCCATGAGTGACAAGTCCAACTCCAGTATTCAATAACCTTTAGAATTCCCCATTCCCAGCATACCACCAGCTCTTCTATATCATGAATCTCAGCCACCTCATAGTTTATCAGTATCTTCCAGGCTTCACCTGTTTTCCTACTTAGTCCAGATCCTTGGTCAGTCACTTTTAATCACATTTTTGTTAATATGCTTGCACTGACTCTGTAAAAATCACACCCCTGGTCATGCCAGCTATCTACCTTCTCTACTCTCCCGTCCTAAACCAGGATAAAGGACGTCACCAAATCCTGCACACTTAAGTGGACACCATCTAGGTTAGTTTAGCCCATGAACCCTATTCTGTGGGAATTATAGTTTCCACACCCACACTATGGATCCACAGGCCCCAGGGCCATGTTCATCTTATGTGACCCCTAGCACTGTAGCTGCAGTTTATTGAACTGTGAGTGGATTCCTGATCTAAGCTGTGTGAAGCAGATGTTCTCCTGAAAATCTGGGATTAGAGCTAACAGATTATGATTCTAACTGGACTGGTTTCTTAAGCAAAAGAGACATATAGGCTTAGGAGCTATGGTACCTCCCACCTACTATGATGAATGAGAAAAGGAAAAAAGACCATCTGGGGACACAGAATGAAGCATGGAGAGGCAGAGACCAGAAATGGTGAGACTACTGTCTGCTTCCTGGCAGCTTCCCAGGCACCCCCCCGTTTCTTCTTTTTTTTTTTTTTTTTTGACAGGGTGTCACTCACTCTGTTACTCAGGCTGGAGTACAGTGGTGTCATCATAGCTTACTGCAGCCTCCAAGGCTCAAGTATGCACTAACATATCTGGCTAATTAATTTTGTGTGTGTGTGTGTGTGTGTGTGTGTGTGGAGATGGGGTCTCCCTGTGTTGCAGAGGTTGATCTTGAACTCCTGAGCCCAAGCAGTCCTTCATCTTGTCCTCCCAAAGTGCTGGGATTACAGGTGTGAGCCCCCACACCCTGCCCCAGGCACTTTCTGAGGCCCTCTGATCTTGGGGGACTAGGAGTCAGTTTTTATCTAGAATAAATGGCTTAAGCTAACTTAATGTGTGCTCAGTACAGAGCTCCTATAAATTCACTGTCTCCTCAGCAGAGCCCTCAGTGTACCCAGCAACCCTTCCACATGTCAGCCTCTCCCACCATCCCCCATTCTGCTTCACAGAAAAAATAAAGGCTATGGGTGCCAGCTACTTGGGTGGCTGAGGCAGGAGGATCTCTGGAGCCCAGGAGTTCAAGGCTACAGTGAACTGTGGTTATGGCACTGCACTCCAGCCTCAGCAATGGAACGAGAGACTCCCCATCTCTTTTAAAAAAATAAAATAACACTCTGGGAGGCCGAGACGGGCGGATCACGAGGTCAGGAGATCAAGACCATCCTGGCTAATACGGTGAAACCCCGTCTCTACTAAAAAAAATACAAAAAACTAGCCGGGCGAGGTGGCGGGCGCCTGTAGTCCCAGCTACTCGGGAGGCTGAGGCAGGAGAATGGCGTGAACCCGGGAGGCGGAGCTTGCAGTGAGCTGAGATCCGGCCACTGCACTCCAACCCGGGCGACAGAGCGAGACTCCATCTCAAAAAAAAAATAATAATAAAATAAAATAAAATAAAATAAAATAAAAGGCCATGGGGGAACTGCCTCAATTTTCTGTCCCCTCCAAACATTTGAATCTCTCCCATCCTTTCTGTTTCAGAAGTGGCAAGGTCTGTCTTCAAATACAAAGTTAATCCTTTCACTGTGATCTGTATTTCATTCCTTTTTGCCTCTTTGGGAAATCTGCTCCTTCACTTATCTCTTTCTTTCATTTATATTCAACTTTTTCCTCTCCCTTACTCTTTGATCTCAGTATATAAACTTGATCAACTAGCCCAACCTTAAAAAGAAAATCCAATTTGAATCCTATATGCCATGCTACTGATTTTTCTTGCCTCCAACCAAGCTTCTAGGAGTAGGCTATACTCTCCCTCTCCACTTCCTTGTCTTCAGTTGTTCCTTAAATCTGGTGTCATCTGACCTCTCCCCAAAATTTCTACTGAAAATACTTTCACCAAAGTGACACAGGACTTACAAATGGACAAATCCATTGGGAATTTTCAGGCTTAATTTATATGACCACACAGTGTCATTTGGCATTGTCAATCGTCTTGCCCCTGCAGTCGACCACATGGTGTCATTTGGCATCGTTGATCATCCTGCCCCTGCAACCCTTTCCTCTGTTGGCTCTTATGGGCTACACTCTTCCAGTTTCTTGCTACACCTCACATGACTCCTTCGTAGTATCCTTATTATACTCCCTTTCCTTCATTCCCTACTTAAGTATAAAAGCAGCTCAGCCTATGCCCGTTTCTCCTGTTACTCTTCCTGGTGGCCTCCGTGGCCACTTGAATGAGATCTTGATAATTTGGAGTTGCCCAGAAACAGAATCTCCTTCTTATGTTACAAGTCTTAGAAGTAAGCAGAGCCCATCTTTCATGACAGACAGTATAGAGGTTGGATCTTTGCTTTCCCAGCTCTCTAGCTAAGACAGAGGCATGTAGCCTCAGCCTGGCCAAGCATTTTCCAGAAATGTAGATTCTGGAGTGATTCAGAGAAATAGAATCATAGAGAATTCATGCCAGTGGCAATGGTGACAGGAGAGCAGGGTCAGCTTTACCCCATGCCCAGGGACTCTCGTGGTGTGGGTACTGGTAGTGGTGACATCCCATGTCCAATAATGATGACAGCAGCAGTGGTCTTGTGGGACTGGTTCTGGTTTCTGAATTTGGCCTGTGCTCTGGTGGACTGGCCTCTCATTGTTCCTGCCTATTTTTCAAGCTTGGGTCTTTTGCCTGGCAATCCCGTGACCCACCTAGTGCCCTTTCAACAAATGGCTCGTTTAAATCCACCTGAGTGACACACAGTTATAGACTGGAACTCCCAAGTGTATATTTCCATCCTGTACTACTGCTTCTGCTGCTGCTGCTTCTCTTCTTCTCCTTCTCCTTCTCCTTCTCCTCCTCCTCCTCCTCCTCCTTCTTCTTCTTCCTCTTCTCCTTCTCCTCCTCCTCCTCCTCCTCCTCCTCCTCCTATTCTTCTTCTTCTTTTTTTTTTGACGGAGTCTCACTCTGTTGCCAGGCTGGAGTGCGGTGGTGTGATCTCTGCTCACTGCAACCTCTGCCTCCCAGGTTAAAGCAATTCTCCTGCCTCAGCCTCCTGAGTAGCTGGGACTATAGAAGCACGCCACCACACCTGGCTAATTTTTGTATTTTTAGTAGAGACGGGATTTCACCATGTTGGCTAGAATGGTCTCAATCTCTTGACCTTGTGATCCACCCGCCTCGGCCTCCCAAAGTGTTGAGATTACAGGCATGAGCCACCATGCCCGGCCTCCATCCTGTACTTCTTGAGTTTCAAGTTGACTTTGGTCAAGTTGTCTTTTGGACAACTCCACTTGGATGTCACATAGGCAAACATCTTCTCATTGTATTTCTTTCATGTTCCTAACTTAGTAAATCTCACCTATGACTTATTCAGACTGAACCCTGAGAAGAAAGCATCTTAGACTTCTCCCAGCCTCATTTAAATGGAACCAATTTTACCTCATAAACATTCTAAATTTTACATCTTAATACATCTTCTTCTTCTTTTTCTTTTTTTCCAAACTCTGACCTCCTGCCCTCTAGCTGCCTAAAAGCACAGAGACTCTGAAGGCAGAACAGGTCACAAGCCTGGGTCTAGCTTTTCCCAAGGGATATCTTAGGTGCTCAGCAGAAAATGCAAGAGACTAAAAAGAAAGTCTGTGGAATGGGCCTCAGCCTCCTGGGGAATAGTAGACAGAGTCTCACTATGTGGCCCAGGCTGGTCTCAAACTCCTGGCCTAAAGTTATCCTCCCACCTCGACCCCCCAAAGTGCTAGGATTACAAGTGTGAGCAAATTAATACATCTTTTTTTTTTTTTCTTTTTTTTTGAGATGGAGTCTCGCTCTGTCGCCCAGGCTGGAGTGCAGTGGCCAGATCTCAGCTCACTGCAAGCTCCGCTTCCCGGGTTCCTGCCATTCTCCTGCCTCAGCCTCCCTAGTAGCTGGGACTACAGGCGCCCGCCACCTCGCCCGGCTAGTTTTTTGTATTTTTTAGTAGAGACGGGGTTTCACCGTGTTAGCCAGGATGGTCTCAATCTCCTGACCTCGTGATCCGCCTGTCTCGGCCTCCCAAAGTGCTGGGATTACAGGCTTGAGCCACCACGCCCGGCAAATTAATACATCTTAAATCAATCCCTCCTTTATATTCCTATTCCTCCCTACCAGAACTATTGCATTTGCCTCCTAATAGACTCCTTATCCAGTATCTATTCCTCCAATCTATTCTCCACTTAGCTGCTTAGGGGATCTTTCTAGAACTCAAATCTGACCACGTCACTCCTCTATTAAACCCTTCAATGGGCCGGGCTTGGTGGCTTATGCCTGTAATCCCAGCACTTTGGGAGGCCAAGGCGGGTGGATCACTTGAGGTCTGGAGTTCGAGACCAGCCTGGCCAACATCAGGAAACCCCGTCTCTACTAAAAATACAAAAATTAGCTGGGCGTGGTGGCAAACGCCTGTAATCCCAGCTACTCCAGAGGCTAAGGCAGGAGAACCACTTGGACCTGGAAAGCGGAGGTTGCAGTGAGCCGAGATCGCGCCATTGCACTTCAGCCTGGGCGAAAGAGCGAGACTCCGTCTCAAAAAATAAAATAAAATAAAAATAAAACCCTTCAATGTCTCTCTACTACTCTCAGGATAAATACACCCTTTCTATAGATATGACCCTATTGGACTCTTACCACCCCCTCACATGCATCCTACACTCCAGCCTGGCCAGATTATACATTCTTTTTTTTTTTTTTTTTTTTTGAGACGGGGTCTCGCTCTGTCGCCCAGGCTGGAGTGCAGTGGCCAGATCTCAGCTCACTGCAAGCTCCGCCTCCCGGGTTCCCGCTATTCTCCTGCCTCAGCCTCCCGAGTAGCTGGGACCACAGGCACCGCCACCTCGCCCGGCTAATTTTTTGTGTTTTTAGTAGAGACGGGGTTTCGCCGTGTTAGCCAGGATGGTCTCGATCTCCTGACCTTGTGATCCGCCCGTCTCGGCCTCCCAAAGTGCTGGGATTACAGGCTTGAGCCACCGCGCCCGGCCTCAGATTATACATTCTTATAGGCCATGCAGGACATACTTTTTTGTTTTTGCTTTTGGTTTTGCTTTGTTTTTTTTTTTGTGTGTTTTTTTTTGCAATGGAGTTTTGCTCTTGTTGCCCAGGCTGGAGTGCAATGGTGTGATCTCGGCTCACTGCAACCTCTACCTCCTGGGTTCAAATGATTCTCTTGCCTCAGCCTCTCAAGTAGCTGGGATTACAGGCATGAGCCACCACGCCCGGCTAATTTTGTATTTTTATTGGAGACAGGGTTTCTCCATGTTGGTCAGGCTGGTCTCGAACCCCTGACCTCAGGTGATCCGTCCGCCTCAGCAATCCCAAAGTGCTGCGATTACAGGTGTGAGCTACCACGCCCGGACGCATACTTTTATACTTTGTAAGTATTGGTACTTAGTGGGGCTGACAATCACAATGCTACCTCCTGCCCCTTCTACTCCACACAAATGGATGCATGACCCATCAGGTCAGGCAAAGGACTCCATCATCCTGACCAAAGTGATTAGTTCAGGTGTGGGTTTGTGACCTAAGCAAAGCCAACCATAATCTTCTGCTCAAAGCTCTCTTGCTTTTGAGGTTAATGTACTAAGAGGATATGAGATTGAAGCTGCCGACACCCAGCTCTCCCTGCCATAGGACAGAGAATGGGGCCAAGGCATAAAGAGAAGCAGAGCTCTGAGAAGTGGAATGAGAGAGACCTGATGACATTGTTTGAGCCCCTGAGATCAGCCTTGCCTGAGGTCAGTAATACCACCACATTTCTCAGTTCTCATCTTGCTTAAGTTTGTCTTGGTTTGCCTTGGTTCCTATAACTTGCTATTAAATCAGACCTAATACAGAAATGGAATGAAGTATGGAATTGATGGCACTGAAGTGAAGTTGAAGCAGTGGAGATCCCCACTTGGCTGGGGAACTGGAAATCCCTGCTATTTGGTATCAAACCAGCTGGTTAAATGATCGTCTATTTTATCTTGAGATTCAAGTCATGTATCCATCAAAGTGGAGATTTCCAGCATGCACTGGAAAAAAAAAAAAAAAAGCTTGGATGTTGGAGTATGTTGACCTCTTCTTGAGATTTTCAATAAGGTCCTCCAGTTTGACTTTCCTCCATGCTGGCAGAATCAGAACAGTATACAGCTTTGTTTAGAGTTGACTTTTCTGCCTTTTTTTTTTTTTTTTTCTGAGACAGAGTCTCTCTCTGTCACCCAGGCTGGAGTGCAATGGCGTGATCTTGACTCACTGCAACCTCTGCCTCCTGGGATTAAGTGATTCTCCTGCCTCAGCCTCATGAGTAGCTGGGATTATAGGCACGCGCCACCACGCCTGGCTAATTTTTGTATTTTTAGTAGAGACAGGGTTTCACCATGTTGGTCAGACTGGTCTCAAACTCCTGACCTCAGGTGATCCGCCCACCTTGGCCTCCCAAAGTGATGGGATTACAGGCATGAGCCACGCGCCCCGCTGCCTTTTCTGCTTTTGACCAGCAATCCAGGGTGCTAAAGGTCATATAATCATGCATCTTATAGACTATAAAGGCCAAATCCTTTGCCCCAAACTAAAGTGAGTAAGAACAAAGGCCTAGAGGTGGAAAATCCAGTAGGAGATATTGGAGTGAGTTTAGGGTCTGGGAAGTTCCAGAAAAAAAAGGGAGAATTCTGATCCTCCAAGCTATACCTGAACCCTTCCCTTTCCACACCCCCAAATTAAATAAGATGTATTTGGCTTGGAATTCAGACAGTGTTGGGGGTTCTGGTGCCTGGGGACTCTGGCTGTGAATCCTGTGGGAGAGAATGGGATGTATTGGCCACGCACTTCATGCACCTTCTTGGATTCCCTAAGCCACCTCCTTCTTTCTCTCTCTTGGTTGGCACCCTGCCTATGCTAAGTAGCCCTTCTACTTCCACGTCTATAGTAGAAATGCCACACAGCAGACCATGGGAGCTGACTTCCCAACAGCCACCCAGGGAGCAAATGATGCAACTGAGAAGTGCAGGGGAGTTAGCTCCTTGTGGGGTACAATCTTGGCCAACAGAAAACAGGAGAAAAGAGGGGAACAGAAGCATTAATTCCTTCTCAAATCTCCCCTTGGTGAACTGCCCCAAGGTGCCATTTCTCCTTGCAAACACCATGTGCTTGGCAAACAAGCCTGACAAGGGACCTGCTGTCTCCTAATGGCTCATATGAAGTGGTGGCCAGCACAGTACTGCATCATCTTGCATTGCCTTCGTCTCTTCTCCCTTTCACCATCCTGGACTTCCACCTCCCTGCAAAATGTCAGCACTTGCCTCAGAGTCTGCTTTCTAGAGTACTTGGGTTAAGATACGGAGACAAAATCAAAGCCCCCATCGCTACACGAAGTCCCAACAGTGGGGTAACATAAAGGACCTGAGGACGCAGCTGAGTTTTCCTACTCAAATGCAGGGAATCCAGCCCAGACTGCTGGCTTCCTCTCGGGAATCCAGTGTCAGGTCACTGGGTCAGGCCATCTTGGGACTACTCCCCAGGAGGCTGAGGCTCATTCCACAGGCTTTCTTTTTATTCTCTTGCATTTTCTGCTGAGCACCTAAGATATCCCTTGGGAAAAGCCAGGCCAAAAGCTTGTGGCCTGTTCTGTCTTCTGAGTTTCTTTTTCTTTTTTTTTTTTTTAAATTTATTTATTATTATTATACTTTAAGTTGTAGGGTACATGTGCATAACGTGCAGGTTTGTTACATATGTATACTTGTGCCATGTTGGTGTGCTGCACCCATCAACTCGTCATTTACATCAGGTACAACTCCCAATGCAATGTCTTCTGAGTTTCTATTCTTGTAGGCAACTAGAGGGCAGGAGGCCAGAGTCTGGAAGTTCAAAGTCCCCTCTACAGATGGTCAGCTAAAGGCGTTGGTCAGCCCAGGCTTCTAGAGGGCAGAGGTTGCCATAATAGCTGTGTCTGGAGTTAGGGCTAGGGAGAAACAGTGTGGCCCTCTGCCCCTTCTTAGTTTGCACTTGGCACAGACTTGGCCACCTCTTTGCAGATCCCAGCTGGCTCAGGCTGCAGGCTGGAAGGGCAGCAGAATGGCCCACGTTGGTTCTTAGCTCCCTGAACTCATGCGGTTTCTTCCAAATAATACAGGGCTGTGTAACATAATTGTGCAAATATACTAGCCATGAATGAGGCCCAGAGGCCAGAAACAGCCTGTGAGTCCCTGCTGGGTTTGGCTATGTCATGATGGAGGCAAGTGCAATCAGGACAGTGGTTGCTCAAAGATTACAGCCCAAGCTGGAAAGGATCAAGTGAGATTCTGTGATCTCCACATCACAGCACCCTCCTTTGGAAGGTATTATATGCATGTTCTGCTCCACTGAGGCCAGGGTGAGCCCCCAGTTCTGGTCAGAGGACATAGCAGAACCAGAGCTGCTTCAAGGTCAGAGGTCACCAGTCCTATCTCAGACCAGAGGACTTTTCTCCCTACATCCAAGACACCCAGGTTGCATCCAGCAAAAGAAATTCATTATAGGGGCTCTGCTGGAGGCTGAAGACTCTGCCCAGAGCCCCCAAGTTCTAGAGGTTCTCAGAGGGCCCCCAAAATTCAGTGTCAGCTGATAGACTCCCCTGAGCAGTCTTTCAACAATGTGGCCTCAGGGTAATAATGGGCCATGGCCAGAGTTGGAGGAGTAGAGCAAGCTGCAGGTTGCTGGCCCAAGAGTACTTGACTGGTTGCTTCCATCCTGTCCTATGCATCTCCTTGGGGCTTGAGGCCTAGAAGCCGGTACTGCTCAGGGATTTTGACTATCTGGCCAAGACCAAGCTCACTGGAGCGTGAGTTGGCCAAGTGTTGAATGGGTAATCTCTCTTTGGGGGTAGTAAGCAGATTAAGGTTGACTTACCACCTTGGACAGGCCATTATGGAAACCATGAAGCTGAGGGGTAGGGGAATGGCCAAAGTGTGACCTGGTGCTAAGACGCAGAAACCACATGAGCTAGATTGAGACTCACGGAGCAGGACATTATCAAGGATCCCTCATGATGGTTACCAGCTCAAAAAAAAAACCCACGAATCACAGAATCCTCACAACTGACAAACAAGGATCTGGGAATGCTTAATCTCTACGGCAACCTTTAAACCCAAAACTGGCTAGGCATAGTGGCTCACATCTGTAATCCCAGCACTTTGAGAGGTCAAGGGAGGTGTTATCACTTGAGGCCAGGAGTTCAAGACCAGCCTGAACAACACAGCAAAACCCCATCTCTACTAAAAATATAAAAATTAGCCAGGTGTGGTGGTGGGCACCTGTAATCCCAGCTACTTAGGAGGCTGAGGCATGAGAATCACTTGAACCCAGGAAGTAGAGGTTGTAGTGAGCTGAGATCACGCCACTGCACTCCAGCCTGGGCGACAGAGGAAGACTGTCTCAATAAATAACTCAAAACCATGTCAAAAGGGAAGTGGGATGCTTCAGTTCCAAAGGTCCATCCTCTCAGGAACGTGCATAAAGAACAATGGACAAAGGAGACATTTCCCAGTGGAAAGGACCAAAAACAATAGGTTTTGTTGATCAAGAAATTCACTCCACTGTCCAGAAGGATGTGTTATATGCTGTAGATTAGCGACCATTGTATTCTCCTCTCCCCTATTCCAAATGGAAGGTTTTAAAATAACTATTATAGCGAGGTGCAGTGACATGCACCTATAGTCCCAGCTAGTCAGAAGGCCAAGGTGAGAGGATCACTTGAGCCTAGGAGTTCAAATCTAGCCTGGGCAACATAGCAAGTCCCCATCTTAATTTAAAAAAAGAATTAAAAATTATTCAGTCATGTGTATCTGTAGTCTCAGCTTCTCAGGAGGCTGAAGCAGGAGAATTGCTTGGGCCCAGCAGTTCAGGTCCAGCCTGGACAACATTAGCAAGACTCCATCTCTTTAAAACAAATTGTTATCCTCTTTCTCTCCATTATTTTACCTTGGTTATAGGACAAGTATGGGGTAGCTAAGTTTATCTTTTACCCATAGATGGCAAAATCTTAAGAAGTCATATCCAGACCTGAGCAAGAATTGCCCATCACCAAGGGACCCTGGACTGAGGACTCAATAAAGCAATTGGATGTGATTCTGTTTTATCTCCCATTGGGAAATAGGTGAATGTGGTTTTTGTTGGGTCTATGATTATTGCATTGTCAGGCAGGCACTTTTTTGAAATTGTATGTCTGTCAAGAAAAGTATAGGTGGATGCAATAAAGGGTGGGATATAGTGGATGCATATTATTTATCTGCTCATCATCTCTTCCTTCAGGACCCATTTCTCCCCCTCCACACAGTCCTGATGAAGTTGTCAATTATGGTGGCCTACTCTTCCATCCTAGTGGTGGGCATGTGTCCAAAGCTGGTCAAAGTCCTCCCTGGGATTTTAGAACTAGAGCTAATGAGGCCAACATATGGAAGGAAGCGGAGCCAAGAGATGGAGGCATCATCTTTTGAACCCCTAGATCCAGCCATGATTCAAGGCAGATACATCCTTTGATTTATCAGTTATGTAAACCAATTAATTCCAGTTGGCCTAAACATGTTTGAGTTGGGTTTTTGACACTTGCAACTGAAAAGGTCCAGACTAATACATGCACACAGAGAGACACAAACACCATATTGTTCAAACTCATCAGACATTATATAAGTCTTCCATGATCTTACTGGGGTCAGCAAACTTTTTGTCTAAAGAACAAGATAGATATTTTAGGCTGTGTGGGCCATATATGGTCTCTGTTTCGCTTTCTTGTTTCGTTTTGACGACCCTTCAAAAATGTAAAAGAAATTTCTTAGTTTGGTAGTTCATATAAAAATAGGCCACAGACCAGATTTGGCCCACAAGCCATCGTTTGCCAACCCCTAATCTAGACCATGTCAACCCTGAAGCTTTGGAACCACACCGTCTGCCAGTCCCTAGCCCATACTGTAGAGTATGAAGCAAGATATTTTAAATATCATTTTGGTTCAAGCGTCTTGACATGACTCAGTAATGGTAAGGTTCAGGGTAGCGTTAGGAATGGGAAAAGGGTCTTATCTTGTGCCCATTATCTGCCACGCAACAGGTACTGAATAAATGGTAATTACTATTATTTCTTGGTAATAAAGATAATTTTTCAAAATGATGGAGCTGTCTAAATGGCTTTGTCCAAATGTCTCAGTTCATCCTTGAAGACTTTTCCCCTTCTTAATCTCCTTCAGAAAGTATTTCACAGACCTTCCCTACCAATAAAGTCTGAATTAGGTACTCTCCTTCTTGTTAGCACAGACCTTCTATGGCCCTCCATTGTAACTGGATTATTTGTCTCTCTTTCCCCTTAACTCTGAGTACTTGGAACATGCCTGAGCCCCAACATGTAGCATAGTGCTTAGCACCGAGCCTGAGAGGACTCTGTGCCTCCATGTGAATATCAGTTTGAGGGTGCAGGTACTGTGTGTCTCTGTTTGTGTCCAGGATGGTCACTCTAGGTGTCAGCATTGTGCTGGTGTACATATACCCTCTGGTTCTTCTCTCAGTTGGAAAATATTTGTGGATGTCCATCGCACCTTACCTGGTAATATTACTGCCAGATCTATGTTTCATTCCCATTCCCTCCAAAAATGAGTCAAAGACAGAAGAACAGGTGGGAACAAGTTTTCTTAGAAACTGTTATGAAGGAGGAGTCCTCCAACCCCACCCCCACATCTTTTACTATCTGACATGTTATCAGATCAGAGGCCTTCAGCCTCAGCAACATCTGGGGATTAGAGTGACCCCACACAGCTGGGGCCTCAGACTAAGCTGATCCATGTCTGTGGGGTGGAGGGGAAATCCTCCTGGGAAAAATATGTGCAAGGCCCTACAGGCCCAGGAAAGGCTGACCAAGGCAAGGTGAGTCATGGTGTTCTAAGCTGAATCTTTTGCCCATCTCACAGAAGCAGGCAGGAAGCACCACCATTGATCAGCTTTATATGGCACCCACTGTATACAACAGACAGACAAAGACAGACAGACAGAGCACACACCACTTCTAAGCTCAACACTGCTCACCAACTAGAAGCACCTCGGTTAAGCACATGTGAGACACTCTTGCATAGGAAAGATGTACTTTTTAAAGGAATGAAGAAGTATTTTGGCAAAACATCTACTTCCCTCTCAGGTCCGGGGTAAAGAGGGACCTCTAATTCTGAAGCTTCTACATGTTGAAAAATTTCCCCTTCTCAATGGCAGTATATACAGTAGCAAACCTTCCAAGTCTGTTGTCACAGCCCTCTACAGATATCCTGAATCTACTTTACAGGTGGGCAAACTTAGACTAAGAGACAGAAGGTAGCCTGGAGCAAGGGGACATTGGGACTGGTTCAAGGGGAAGGGAAACAAGAGGTGTCTCAGCTCAGCCAAAGGCAGGGCCTCTGTCTACCTGGATTGGCAAGGGAAAGGCTCAGGTGGCCAGAACTCCCTCTTTCTTCCTGCCTGGGGAAGCAGTGGTTCCACAGGAAAGGCAGTCCCACTCTTGCTGGCTAGGGGGCCTCCTGGGATGGCAAAGGCCAGGGCGGACCTGAGCTCCGCCTGGGGCCTCTTCCGGGATGCACTCTGAGTTTGAGGATTGTGGATTGTGGGTTCACTGCTTCTATAACTTTCTCATTACCTGCATATGAGCCTAGACCTCAAATCCTTAATTATTTTTAAAAGGGAAGGGTCGGGGAGTGGCTTCAGAGGGAATGAGACACAGAACAATCTTTCCACAGCCTCCCTCTGCCTAGGCTGGGGCTGTCAAGGGTCTCCTTCACCCTGTCTCCTAGGGATATTTAAAGGCAGCTTTTATGAGACTCTATACTGTCTTTTTTTGTTGTTGTTTGTCTTTTTGTTTGTTTGTTTCTTTGTTTTAATTTATATAGATATATATATTCTTAAAAAAGCAATAGTCCTTTGGTCCCTAAACTCTAAGGAATGATATGATTTTGTAAGAAGTGAATCTGGGCTTCCCTTGTGGAGAAGCCCTTGGCACCCCCAACGCCCTCTGCTGGTTCCCCTGGACAGTCACTCTTCACCAGCCCTAGTTGCTCTGCCAGCCTGCGCTCTATGCTGCAGGCACAGAACAACCCACTTGATAAAAACAATCCTTAGAGTGGCCTTAGCCCCAGGCACCAGCCTTGGGTCCGATCCACCTCCGTCTGTCCGCAGCTGCTCCTTTGGGAAGGGCTGCTCAAGCGTTTCTGTGCTTTTCCTCTCCTTTCTTCTCACTCTTCCGTTTCTGTTGTTGTGTATTAATTGATAAAGAGAGAGAGAAGAAAAAAGGCAAAAATCACCTTGGAGGGCAAGACCAGAAGAGCAGCTTGCCCCCATCAGTGACATCTCGGGTGAGTGGCTGGACCTCTCTTCCTGAGGAGCAGGGCTGCAGCAGGACCCAGGCAGCAGCCCAGTCCACTGAAGCCAGACTTGAGTCCTGAGCAAAAGACCCCCACCCCACATCCCCTCCAGAAGGCTCCTGGGGTAGCTCAAAGTGAGGCAGGGCCATGTGGGCCTTCTGAGACAGAAAATCTCTAAAAGTTGCAGGCAGCATCCCATGGACCCATGACCTTGCCAAAAATGTAGAAGAACTTGGCCCATCTCTCTCTCCATCACCCACCAGGCCCTGCAGATTCCAACCTCTGAAGCATGTTTGCTTCTCTTCCTCCATCTCCATGTTCACTGCCATTATCTCAGCCCTTACTTCTAGTCCTTTCTCTGCTTAAGCTCCTCAACGGTTCTTTCTCATCTTCAGGATAAAGTCGAAACTCATGGCCTGAAGACTCTTGAAAACTGGCCCAGAGCGACTTTTCTAGTCTCATTTTCCAGCCTCCCGGACCCTCCCTACATACTCTCATTGGCTATCTCTGGAGTAGAACTGCTTCCCCAGGCAGAAAAGATTCTGATTATGTCTCCTAGACTACGGGGCAGGAATGTTGTCTAATTGATCTCCTTGGATTGAAGGAAAAGCAAAGTCACCATCTGAGGAGTCCTCCTAGCTCCCAGCTCTTTTCTCTATCCCAGACTTTCTCAGAGGTGGGTGCCTCCAAGGTCCCAAAAGGAGGACCATCAAAGCTGGGAGGGCCTCATCACTCAGGCCTCATCTACCTGGGGTCCATCAGGGACTCACCTTTCTGTGGCTGGTCGGTGAGAGCAGGTCAGTAAGGCCGGTTGGCATCCTTGGGCCGCTTTAGCTGGACCTTGAGCCTCTTCATGCCAATTTGAAAGCCATTCATTGCCTGAATAGCAGTCTGGGCACTAGTTGGATTGTCAAAACTAACAAACCCTGGAGGGTGTGGGCAAAGAGATTAGCTGGGAACTCTGCCTGGCAGGGCCTCTGACCCAGCCCCCTCCGGCCAGTTCCATCAAACACATACCCCTCCACTATTTGCGTACACACATGGATATAGAGTCACAGGCAGACGGCCTGAGATTCCTAAAGGTGTGATTCTTGGAAGGATAGGAGGCAACTCTGAGTGTGTGTGCAGGGTCAGTGTGTTGATCGGGATGTTTCCGTGTTTTTCCTGGCATGGGTTGGCTGTCTCCCTCCACAGCTCCCATTCTGGTCCTCAGAACATAGTTGGAGTCGGAGGGGATCTTTGGTCTCAGAACCAAACTCCTCCTGCCCTGGCCAGACTCCAAAGCTCTGACCTAGCTGGCCACATTCCCGGTGGACACCTGATCGTGGTCCCAGGTAAACCTGAAATAAAGCTTGTTCTTTTTTTTTTTTTTTTTGAGACGGAGTCTCGCTGTCACCCAGGCTGGAGTGCAGTGGCCGGATCTCAGCTCACTGCAAGCTCCGCCTCCCGGGTTCACGCCATTCTCCTGCCTCAGCCTCCCGAGTAGCTGGGACTACAGGCGCCCGCCACCTTGCCCGGTTAGTTTTTTGTATTTTTTAGTAGAGACGGGGTTTCGCCGTGTTCGCCAGGATGGTCTCGATCTCCTAACCTCGTGATCCGCCCGTCTCGGCCTCCCAAAGTGCTGGGATTACAGGCTTGAGCCACCGCGCCCGGCCTTTTTTTTTTTTTTTTGAGATGGAGTCTTGCTCTGGCACCCAGGCTGTAGTGCAGTGGTGCCATCACAGCTCACTGCAAACTCTCCCTCCCGGATTCAAGAAATTCTCCTGCCTCAGCCTCCTGAGTAGCTGGGATTACAGACACCCATCACCACGCCCAGCTAATTTTTGTATTTTTAGTAGAGATGGGGTTTTGCCATATTGGCCAGGCTAGTTTCAAACTCCTGACCTCAAGTGATTCACCTGCCTTGGCCTCCCAAAGTGCTGGGATTACAGGCATGAGCCACCCTGCCTGACCAAGGCTTGTTCTTAGCCTAAGCTTAGCCCCATCACTGGTTTGTGACCCCATTTTGTGCCATACATTCAATCTCAGGAAATCACTGCATTATGGAAGGACAATCGTAGGGTCTGTAGGGAATCCTTTATAGTCAGAGGTGGGAGAGGCGTAGGGGTAGGTTCTCAGCTCACCAAAACACTTGCTCTGGTTGGTGGCTCGATCCACAAAGACTTTAGCAGAGACAACGGCTCCAAAGGGCAGGAATGTCTGTATGAGTTCCGCATCACCAAACTCCTGAGGCAGGTGATAGATGAAGAGGTTACAGCCTTCGGGGCCTGCAGGAACAGTAGCAGGCTGGTTCAGGGGAGGGACCCTGAGTCCAGCCCCACCAGGCTCTGCTCTCCAGCCCCCAGTCCCTCACCTTCTCTCTGCTGCTGGGGCAGGGCTGAAGGCTGCTGGGGAAAAGCTGTGCTCACTGGGGCATAGGCCGACGGATAGGCTGCTGGAGACAGAGGTGGGAGTGGGCAGTGATCCCCAGGAGCCCTTCCCCAAGCAGGGCCCCAAGTGTCTGGCCGCTTTTGACCAATTCAGCCCAGTCCACCATAACCCTCACCCCAAGAGAGGTCGTTCTGGGGGTAGGAGGGGATGGGAGGATCAACTCCTCGGAACAGAGCCTAAATCCCCCACAACTCTCCCTATTTCTTTCTGGGGCCCTTCAACCTCCCCCAGGCCGCGTAGCGCCAAGTGAAACCTGCGTAGTGGTGCATCCCAGCGTAGGCCTGCTGCAGGGGGTCAGCCACGCCGGGGCTCTGGGCTGGGGAGAGAGGGGCGCAAGGCCCACGGTGAAGGCAAGCGGGCGAGCGGAGTGGGTGAGAAGCTCAGGGAGTGTGGGAGGTGGACGGCGGCTGTGAGAGGCAGCAGGGAAGGAGGGAGATCTCTTCCCAGGGAAGCCAGGCCCTACCCCCCACCCCCCCGCTCCCCACTCCATTTCGGGGGGATTTGGGCGGAGCGGGGGGCCCACCTGGGTAAGGGGAGAGCCCGTTATTGTAGAGCGTATCGGAGCCCGGCTGGCCGTTGGTCTGGGGGGTCAGAGGGCCGAATCCATTGACCCCGATGGGCGCCGGAAGACCTGGGAGAGTGCCAGGGCCGCTGCCGGGCGGGGAGTTGGCTGCTGATGGCGGAAGAGGTCGGAGAGTCAGGACGCCGCCCGGCCCCGCCCGGCCCTCCCAGGCGCGCCCCAGTCCTTGGGCACCCTACCTGCCGCGGGCAACAGAGGAGCAGCCACCAGGCTAAAGGCCGCCACGTGCTGCATCTGGGCCGCCACTGCCGCCACCGGGCCTAGGCCTGGGCCCTGTGCCGCGGCCAGCAGGGCCGCCTGGTGCTGCAGGATCTTTGGGAGGAAAGATGGGCGAGAGTGGAGGGCCAAGGGGCAGTCAGCTGCCCGTGCTCCCAGCCCCAGGCCTGGCCCACCCACCTGCGCGCCCTTGCACGCAGGTGCCCGGTACCTACCGCCGTGGTGTAGGCGCCGCAGGCCCCTAGCGGCAGTGGCGCGGGGTGGAAGGCGCCCAGCTGGCCGGCCATCTGCTGCATCCGCCGCAGCGCGCGCTCCCGGTCAGTGTCCGCCAGCTTGACCACGAGGCTGGACGAGGCGCCCTGGGCAGGGCAGGGAAGACCGTGGTGACCGGTTCTGACCCTGGCCCCGGCCCGGGGCCGAGCGCCTTCCCCATCAGGTCCTTTCGCGGGGCACCGAGCACACTCGGGAAGGAGAAGCCCGTCCCCATCCCACTGGTCTCACCCTCAGCCCGGGGAATCCGCCCTCACCGCCATGGTCCGGCTGCCGTGCAGACCCTGGATGGCCGCCTGAGCTTCCCCTTGACTCCCGAACTTCACAAAGGCACAGCCTGGGACAGGACAGAGGGAGCGGGTGGCTCAGGCCACAGAGGCCAAAGAGTCATGTGGCCCAGAGTGAGGAAGGGTCACCAGGAAATCCCGGGGTCAGCTCAGGTCACCTTTACTGGTGCCGTCAGGACTCCGCAGGACCGTGCACTCCTCGATGTGGCCAAAGGGCTGGAACAGGCGTCTGACGTCCTCCTCACCCTGCTGCTTGCCCAGCATCCCCACAAACAGCTTTCGGTCCTCTGGGGACAAAGCCAGGAATGACCTGGGGACCCCAAGTCTTCCTAGATCCCCCAAGAGTAGCCCGAGGAACTTAGGAAGGTAGCTCACCAGTCTCACTCTGTGAAGCAGAGAGAGTGAGAAGGCCCTGGGCTTCCAGGGTTGGTTTTCATTAAGGGGCAGGATCTGGGGAAAGGATCTGGAGAAGGGAGCTCAGCTCAGCTTTCCCTCAGGAAAACCTGGGTCCTGGGGAAACCCAGAGAGTCTCAGGGCTGCTCTTGTGGGGAGTGATGCAGTCTTGATTTCTTTGACTGGGTAGAGCCCTATATGCATGGTTTTACATGTTTGACCTTTCTGTTCTTAGAGTTTGGGAAATGCTGTTTCGGACCATTTCTGTAGTATTAAGGAAGAGGGTGCTCGGAGAAAGCCTTTCTATTCAGACTGGGTCCAGAGAAGAGAAGTACATCCTTGCTGGTCAGCCTGATAGTGCTGGCTAGAATCAATGCCCCTTCCTACTCATATCAAGGAGGGTTCTGGATTTAGAAACAGCACACAAAACAGTCCTCTCATCCTACTGCCTCATCTTTAGGCACTGAGCACTGGCATGATGAATCCTTAACCTCTGCACCACATCCAACCTGGATGCCCCTCCCAAAGGCCTACAGAGAGCAGGACCTTGGTTTCCTGAGCCTCCAACATTAGCATTTTCCCTACTACAGTTGCTGAACCTCTGACCCCTTTCCTTAACTCCCACCTCCACCACCCTGTCCCTTCAGCAAGCTTCTAGTGCCGTCTCTGTATCCTTCCCTCTGATTCCCCTGTCCTCTTGCCCTTAATGCCTTCCAAAATGTTCATGCTATTAGAGAAAAAGTTCTGCCTGTAGACCTGGATTGCCATCAGAGAACCAGTCTGATTCCTCCCTGTGTCCACCCTTTTTATGGGAGTGGCAGAAATGCAGGAAAGGCATGCTGGGCCTGTGTACCTCGAAGAAAACTGGAGAGCTGGGGCTGGAAACTAGGGTTTTGTTGCACATCCAGCAAGTTAGGCCTCAGGAACACTCTCTGGGAGCCTGGGGTAGAGGGGTTCAGCCTGCTGTTAAAGTCTGGCTTTTTTCTCTGCACCAAGGTAAATCTCTGAATTTGGGATGGGGCTTGATCATGTAGGGGACAATACAAGTTGGGAGAGAAGGAGTGGATAGGAAACTGGCTTCAGGCTTTATCTTCAAGAGCTTGGAGTGCAGGAAAACCCATCCTAAATGGTTCTACTCCTTGACCAGCTTGACTAGGCAGATGGGGGTCCTTGGATTCTGAGTGCAGGGGAAACAAGGCAAGTGGGGGGGTCATAGACTGAAGCCTGGGTGACAGCAAAGGAAGAACAGACTGTTCAGAACTGACTGAAGTTAGCAGGGGAGAAATCTCCAACAAGACTATGTGTGTGTCCATATGTCACCCAGGTGGTGTGGGTGGCCTAGGTGGGTGGGTTTGGCCTAGGCTGCCCTGGGGATCCTGAGGTGTCTGTCTGTCTGACAATGCTATGTCTGTGTGGAGGGCAGGGGCTGCAGTTCATAAGAGGCAGGCAGAATGTGTTTTAGCAAAATTCTGCCCTCTGTCCAGAGAGGTACTACCTGATGATCCTTGGGGAGGGGATGGATAATGGACTTGTGGCTGGAATTCTGATGGAGGAAAGAAGGTCTCAGCACTGACCTTCTGTGGTGAGAGTACAACCCAGTGGGTGTGCTTTGCTTCTGCGGGTGTCGACCATAGAATAGTGCCCTTGGAACAGACCACTGGTTTCCCAACCTTTTGAAAAATCAGTGGAATACATTGTTCTAACATAAATATTAGGATGAAGCTCAAAATGTAAGAGAAAAGTAGAAACTGCTGTGACTGAAGCCAGAAAAGGAGGGGTGGAGTTCGTCTTGCTTGATCCTCCCCTAATACACCCTAGAGGGGCTCCAAGGAAAGCCCTTTGAAATTACTGACCTAGAAGATAGAGTACAGAGTTCCAGCTGGTGTATGAGGGGGGATCTGAGATCATCCTGTTCAGGAGCCTGAGAAGACAGGAAAGGTCTTTCATGAGTCTCTTGACCAACCTGATGGCTTTGCCTTGACATTGGAAAATGGGCTCATTTGGCCAGAGAATGAAACCCCAAAAGATCATGCCATTGTTCTAAGTTATTTTGGGTTGCAGAAGGCCTGGGAGAGGCTGGAGAAGAGTCTAGGGCCTTCATAGTTCCAAGGGGGGCTTCACAATGCCCTAATTTGTAGTGGAGCTGTGTCATTGGGTAGGGTCTGAAAAACGGTGATGGCACCCAGATAAGATGTCATACCACATGGACCAGAATCCAGGTAGCCCTGTGTAGGAAGAGAGACATCACAGGCTGAGATAGAGCCCATAAGACAGAAAAGAGGTTTGTACTGACAGTGATGATCTGATCCTTCATCTGCTCTGCCTCTTGTTGCTTTTTCTGCTGATGGTGGTCAGTTCAAACTCATGTCATGACCCATGAAATTTTCTGATCGTCTTTTCCAGTGAGAATCTCACAAGTTAAGAATTTTCAACAGGGCACAGTGGCTCACGCCCGTAATCCCAGCGCTTTGTGAGGCCAAGGTGGGCTGATCACTTGAGGTCAGGGGTTTGAGACCAGCCTGGCCAACATGGTAAAACACCATCTCTACTGAAAATATAAAAATAGCCAGTCATGGTGGCACATGCCTGTAATCCCAGTTATTCAGGAGACTGAGGTGGGAAAATGGCTTGAACCCGGGAGGCGGAGGTTGCAGTGAGCCGAGATTATACCACTGCACTCCAGTGACAGAGTGAGACTCCATCTAAAAAAATTTTTTTTTCCTTTTCTCTTTCAGGGTACTGACCCTATGGTTCTGGACTACTGGGATGTACAGAGTTTGGAATGGAAATGAGTACCTACCATGGGGTGGGCTCTAGGCTCCTGTTTCCCAGGTATCACCTTAAATCCTGGTATCGTCTTTGACACTTTACAGGGACCTTGATTGTGTTTGACAGGAGGATAAGCTGGGTCACAGTGGTCATGAGCCTCAGGTGACCCAGAAATGGTGGGATAAGTTTCTTTTTTTTTTTTTTTTTTTTTTTTGAGACGGAGTCTCGCTCTGTCGCCCAGGCTGGAGTGCAGTGGCCGGATCTCAGCTCACTGCAAGCTCCGCCTCCCGGGTTCACGCCATTCTCCGGCCTCAGCCTCCCGAGTAGCTGGGACTACAGGCGCCCGCCACCTCGCCCGGCTAGTTTTTTGTATTTCTTAATAGAGACGGGGTTTCACCGTGTTAGCCAGGATGGTCTCGATCTCCTGACCTCGTGATCCGCCCGTCTCGGCCTCCCAAAGTGCTGGGATTACAGGCTTGAGCCACCGCGCCCGGCCGGGATAAGTTTCTTAAGAGACCCAGTCAAAGAGAAGTACATGCTGGACCCCTAAGAGTAGCCCCCCAAACCCACAGATCTAAAGGTTCTGATGGCTGATCATTGCCTCCAGAGAGAGATGATGATGGGATATAGCCCAAATAATTCAATTTCCTCTAGGTCAAATTCTATCATTTTGGTAAAGAGTGGATGCTACAAGAGGCAAATCAGAAATGTCTGAATAAAAGTATCCCATTAGTGGTGGGTAGGATCCTAGAAAGATGGGAATATCAAACATGGAGGCTCAACCGTCCTGGATTGGAAGGAATTAGAAAGCAGCATCAGTGTAGAGTTGAGACATAGTTGGAAAGCCATATGGTTGAATGGTATAACTGCATTTTCCCGTTGGCAACTGATGTGTACTGCTTGATCTTCTATCAAATGCTTTTTGTTTTTCTTTTTTTGAGACTGAGTCTTGCTCTGTCACCCAGGCTGGAGAACAATGGCGCAATCTCAGCTCACTGCAACCTCCTCCTCCCGGGTGCAAGTGATTCTCCTGCCTCAGCCTCCTGAGTAGCTGCATTATAGTCACACGCCACCATGCCCGGCTAATTTTTGTATTTTTTAGTAGAAACAGGGTTTCACCATGTTGGCCATGCTGGTCTCAATCTCCTGACCTCAGGTGATCCACCCGCCTAGGCCTCCCAAAGTGCTGGGATTACATGCATGAGCCACCACGCCCGGCCTCAAAAGCTTTTTGAATCCAAAACAAGTGGCTTAGGCTCCCAGAGGCCCATCTCCATGAAGCTGCCTTGTGCAGCTGGTCATATAGGTCAGGGATTCGAATGCGGCAAATGATGGGGTTGACATCCCAGTAATCATAGCAGAATCAGTCCAGACTGCTTCTTCAGAAAGGGCACCAGGATGCTGTTCAAGGAAGGAGCCTCTGCCTCAAGTTGCTCCAAAGAAATTCCTGAGGTGTTCAAGTTTCTGGTTTCTAGGCCACTCACACCAAATCACCTCCATGTTGGTGAAATGTAATGATTGTAGGGACAGTGTAGGGAAAGGTCCAGCCTTGGGGTACCAACTACCAGACACATCCTAAAAATACTGGTCCATTTTTCGGTTTAAACGCCAACCCAGAAAGTCTTGCTGGTGGCAATAGTTGTATTATAGCAAAGCAACTCTCTCCTGATACTCTTAGTGACGACTGCAGCATAAGAAGCCACGGGGAAAGTGACGGAAGGAAGTAGCCAGGATGAGCAGTCTCCTGGCCAGATGTGACAGGCATCAGGAGGGACTTAAATTCCACACACACAAAAAACTGTTAGAACAAATAACCCAATTCAGCAAAGTTGCAAGAAATAAAACCGACACACAAAAATCAGTTGCGTTTCTATACACTAGCAATGAAAAATCTGAAAATGAAATGAAGTGAAAGCAAAAGCCAGTCACAGTGGCTCACGCCTGTAATTCCAGCACTTTGGGAGACGAAGGCGGGCAGATCACATGAAGTCAGGAGTTCGAGACCAGCCTGGCCAACATGGTGAAACCCTGTCTCTACTAAAAATGCAAAAATGAGCCAGGCATGATGGCATGTGCCTGTAGTCCCAGCGACTGCAAGGCTGAGGCAGGAGAATGTCTTGAACCTGGCAGGTGGAGGTTGCAGTGAGCTGAGATTGCGCCACTGCACTCCAGCCTGGGAGACAGAGCGAGACTCTGTCTCAAAAAAAAAAAAAAAAAAAAAAGGCCGGGCGCGGTGGCTCAAGCCTGTAATCCCAGCACTTTGGGAGGCCGAGACGGGCGGATCACAAGGTCAGGAGATCGAGACCATCCTGGCGAACACGGTGAAACCCCGTCTCTACTAAAAATACATTAAAAAAAACTAGCCGGGTGAGGTGGCGGGCGCCTGTAGTCCCAGCTACTCGGGAGGCTGAGGCAGGAGAATGGAGTAAACCCGGGAGGCGGAGCTTGCAGTGAGCTGAGATCCGGCCACTGCACTCCAGCCTGGGCTACAGAGCGAGACTCCGTCTCAAAAAAAAAAAAAAAAAAAGGCTGGGCGCGGTGGCTCACGCCTGTAATCCCAGCACTTTGGGAGGCCAAGGCGGGCAGATCACCTGAGGTCAGGAGTTTGAGACCAGCCTGACCAACATGGAGAAACCTTGTCTCTACTAAAAATACAAAATTAGCCAGGTGTGGTGGCGCATGCCTGTAATCCCAGCTACTTGGGAGGCTGAGGCAGGAGAAGCACTTGAACCCGGGAGGCGGAGGTTGCAGTGAGCCGAGATCGTGCCGTTGCATTCCAGCCTGGGTGACAACAGCGAACTCCATCTAAAAAAAAAAAAAAAAAAAAAAAAAAAAGAGAGAGATGAAAGCAAACAATTCTATTTGCAATAGCATTGAAAAGAATAAAATACTTGGAGGCTGGGCATGGTGGCTCATGCCTGTAAACCCAGTATTTTGGGAGGCTGAGGTGGGCGGATCACCTGAGGTCAGGAGTTTGAGACCAGCTTGGCCAACATGGCGAAATCCTGTCTCTACTAAAAATACAAAAATTAACCGTGTGTAGGTGGCAAGCACCTGTAATCCCAGCTACTTAAGGGGCTGAGGCAGGAGAATCCCTTGAACCTGGGAGGTGGAGGTTTGCAGTGAGCCGAGATTGAGCCACTGCACTCCAGCCTGGGTGACAGAGTAAGACAGTCTCAAAATACATAAATAAATGATAAAATAAAATAAAATCCTTGGGAATAAACTTAACCCAGGAGGTGAAAGACTCATACACTGGGCCAGGTGCAGTGGCTCAAGCCTGTAATCCCAGCACTTTGGGAGGCCAAGACGGGCGGATCACGAGGTCAGGAGATCGAGACCATCCTGGCTAACATGGTGAAACCCCGTCTCTACTAAAAAATACAAAAAAACTAGCTGGGCGAGGTGACGGGCGCCAAGATCCAGCCACTGCACTCCAGCCTGGGCGACAGAGCCAGACTCTGTCTCAAAAAAAAGAAAAAAAAACTCATACACTGAAAACTACAAAATGTTGCTAAAAGAAATTAAGAGGTCAGGCACAGTGGCTCACACCTGTAATCCCAGCACTTTGGGAGGCCGAGGCGGGCAGATCACGAGGTTGGGAGTTTGAGACCAGCCTGGCCAACATAGTGAAACCCCATCTCTACTAAAAATCCAAAAAATCAGCTGAGCATGGTGGTGGGTGTGTGTAATCCCAGCTACTCAGGAGGCTGAGGCAGAATTGCTTGAACCCAGGAGGCAGAGGTTGCAGTGAGCCGCAATCACGCCACTGCACTCCAGCCCAGGTGATAGTGTGAGACTCTGTCTTAAAAAAAAAAAAAAAAGAAGAAGACACAAATAAATGAAAAGACAACCTGTGTTCATGGATTAGAAGACTTACTATTGCTAAGATGTCAATGCTACTCCAAGTGATCTAGAGATTTAATGTAATCTCTATAAACTCCCAATGGCATTTTTTGCAGAAATAGAAAAATCCATCCTAAAATTCATATGGAATCTCAAGGGACTCCAAATACCCACCAATCTTGAAGAAGAAGAAAAACTCCCTGTTTTCAAAACGTATTACACAGCTATAGCAATCAGCACTATGGTACTGGCATAAAGATAAATATATAGACATATGGAATAGAACACAAATCCCAGAAATAAACCCTCTTATATATGGTCAAATGATTTTTAACAAGGGAGACAAGATCATTCAATAAGGAAAGGACAGTCTTTTCAACAAATGGGGCTGGGAAAAATGGGTATCTACATGCAAAAGAATGAAGTTAGACTCTTACCTTTCACCATAAACACAAGATTAAATGAAAATGGATGAGTCCTAAATGTAAGGGCTAAAACAATAGATGTCTTAGAAAACTGAGGGGAAAAAGACTTCATGACTGGATTTGGCAATGATTTCTTGGATATGACACTAAAAGCACAGGCAACAAAAGTAAAAATAAATAAATTGGACTGACTACATCAAAAGTATAAACTTTAACAAGGATATATTGGAGGGCAAAAACAAAAAACTAAAAAATTTCTGTCCATCAAAGGACACAACCCACAGAATGAGAAAGCAACCTCTGGAATGGGAGAACATATTTGCAAACAACATATCAAGATGAGAGGTTAACATCCAGAATATATAAAGAACTCGTGGCTGGGGCCGGGCGCGGTGGCTCAAGCCTGTAATCCCAGCACTTTGGGAGGCCGAGACGGGCGGATCACGAGGTCAGGAGATCGAGACCATCCTGGCTAACACGGTGAAACCCCGTCTCTACTAAAAAAATACAAAAAACTAGCCGGGCGCGGTGGCGGGCGCCTGTAGTCCCAACTACTCGGGAGGCTGAGGCAGGAGAATGGCGTGAACCCGGGAGGCGGAGCTTGCAGTGAGCTGAGATCTGGCCACTGCACTCCAGCCTGGG